>NW_006911901.1:512934-522110 GCF_000338995.1 Bipolaris sorokiniana ND90Pr | reverse complement strand
TACAACGTCCGCTTCTAGCTAACTGTACGCTAGGCCCGAGTGGCCTTCAGGTAGTTTATTACGCGACGTTGCGCCTACGGCTCGGCTTTCCAAGACACGGTAGGGCTTCTGACAGGTCCTGGGCGACTCTTTCGCCTACTGTCTCTCACGGCTAAGCTTCCTGCGAAGCTCTGCTCTAGGTGTACTATCTTGCGACGGTCCACCTACTCGCTGCGCTAAGGCCTTTCGTACCTATTGCAGCACCAACTCCGTGTTACTAGCTTATGCTAATAGCACGTTCTGAAGCTTAGTCAGAAGACAGTCCGCCTAAGGCTTGTGTCTAATTGGGATCGAATACAAAATGTAAGGGGCTGCGCTCTGGGGAGCAATCGCGAGGTATACAAGAGGTTGTATTCGATGAGGAGCTAAGCTCCCAAGCTACGTAGCTGTCTATATACAAGCTGGTTACCCGAGTAACAATCGGACCGGTGAAGTCTAGGTGCACGAGGCAGCTTCTGGGTCCTGCGGCTGTCGTCTGAACGTCGTTCGGGCGGTGCGCAGAGAATCCGGGTGCTCGAGACAGCACCCGGGTTCTGCGAGTAGGCCGAGATTCCATCGAGGAGCTATCCAAAGGGCGTTCAGCCCGTTACATATACCCTCTTAGCTTAAAAGGTTTAAGCTAGATAAGACGCAGCTTAGCTACTCTAATTAATTCTAGATCTCTATAACGGGTAACTAATTATATAGCTCTTAATCTTTAACATTAACTAGCCCTAGTTAAATTAGGAAGCCTATCTACTAGTTTACTAAGAGTACTTTAGTAAGGCTATTAGCTATTATCTTAAAGGATTTTATATATACTACTTTAATATTTTAGTTAGTTACTTTCTGTTAGAGATCTAAGCTACTCAGCTAATCTCTAATAAGATCGATCTATCAATCGACTAGATCGCTATACCCTAGCGATCTATACTATCATACTACTAGTATATCACGAGTATATTAGTAGCGTAAGAGATAAATAAAGATTACGTGTATACAACGTAATCTATCGTGTTACACGGGGTAAGGGTCTATACTTCTCTATCCTGGTCCGCACTAAGGCAGGTGAGTATTACGTTAGTGTTCCGTGAGGCTTGTCTGGCGATGCAGTGGAGTTGGCGTACTTAAGGAGGGTTTAACAAGACTAATCTATTTAATAGACTAACTTGTGACAATCTTGTTAAGTAAGGATACTAGTAAGAAAGTACAATTTAAGTTGACCACAACGAGAGTAATAATGAAACCCATCTATCCTTATATCCTCATTGCTTCTAGTCCTGCCATCACTGCCATCACGACTTTTCCGTTGCTTGGCCTGATGTCCTGATGGCTGCCATTAAAGGATTGCTGCTATTATATACTAGCGTCTGACGGTCGTCTTGGCGTGATGTCAATCACGTGATCCTCGCCCCGCGATGATTATTACCTTCTGGCGTGGACGTCTATAGGCCTTCAGCTATCTCGTCACTTGTTAAGGAGAGAATTCTTCTTGTTACTTGTAACATTACCTCCCCTCTTAGGGCTATCGTCCTAATACCCTAGAATATCGTTTCCCCGTGCCGCGTGTTGAGACGCCGGCTGCATATAAGGTTAGAGCCCGTCCACTCGTTGTAGCCGTCTCTGCCTCGTAGCCTTCCTAACTATACCTAAGGTCTAATCTTCTCGCTGTGTTCGTGCCCAGGATTCAACTTCCGAGCGTCGCGCTTATACTAACTGTGTAAAAGAGTAGGGGAACGAAATGACCTTTCGTTATAAGCGCTGTAAAGAGAAGAACCTTCGTTGTTTTGTGGATACTGCTACTAGGCGTTGTGCTAGCTGTATTTCTATTACTGCTACGTGCAGTCTTTTCGTGTCTAAGGAGGAGTAGGATAAGGTTTAAGCTGAAAAGCGCAAAAAACGATTGGAGATTGCGCGTGCTGAGGAGCGTTAGGCTCTAGCCGCTGCTAAGGCCTCTCGTGCGGCTGCAGAAACTTCTCGTCTTCGTCGCGAGCTTCTAGAGACCAAGGCACGAGAGCAAGAGTTTGCTGATCGGGATCTTGCCATCTTGAATCTTTAGGATCGGGCGAAAGAGCAGGCTGAGGGGAACTCTGCCCCTGGTACGGGCCTTCCTGTTGTCGAACCACCGCTATCCGAACCATCGGCTGATCTGGGCTGGTTACAGGCTGACTCCTTCGATCCTTCCTTTGATTATTCCTTCCTTTTCTCTAAGGGGTTGCCCCTCGCTTCTCCGGGTGCTTCCGGTGGTATTTACGTACTAGTGACTTGCAGTTCGTTAGGTTTCCTTTAGGTTCCTAAGTGTTATAGCTCTCGGGCCATCCTTGCTACTTAACTAAGTACTTCTACTAACTACTGATTTTCCGTAGGTCCTTGATTTCCTCGACCTCGTACTCGTCGTCTTCGAGCTCTATGTCCGTTGCTAGCTCGGCATCTAGAGGTGCTGGTTCTAGGAGTTTCTTGTGAAAGACAGAGTGGATCCGCATACCTTATGGGAGTTTTAACTTATAGTTTACTTTTCCTATTTCCTCTAGGATTTCGAATGGTTCTATTCGGAGGTTGTCTAATTTTCTACATAGTCGTTTAGTTTTCAGGTTTTGTCGTGACAAGAAAACTTTGTCCCCCTTCTTAAAGATTAGTCCCTTAATCCTTAGTTTATTCGCTGCTTTGGATGTCGTGAGGTTTCGTTAAGCTATGTTCTTACTTAATTCTTCGTGTAGTTCTTACATAAGCTTTGCTTTGTTGTCTGCTCCTACCGCGATACTTTCGATGTCCCTTGGGTCTCGATGAGCAACTAGCTCATATCTGTAGTTTGCGTAGTACGGCGAGTGCTTCGTTATTACGGATTTCGTGCTATTGTAGGCCAATTGCGCTGTCGGTAGCAACTCTACCTAGTTGTCCTGTAATTTGTTGGCGTACATCCGTAAGTACTACTCTAATGTCTAGTTCGTTCTTTCTGTCTAGCTATCTGTTTCTGGATGAAAGCTTGTCAAAAGCTTCTTCTTAACACCTAACTTCGCCAGGAATATACTCCAGTATTTAGACGTAAATAGTTTATCACGATCGGTGATGAACTCTTTAGGTATCCCATGCTCTAACACTAGTACTTTAGTGACTTCGTACGCGCATTCATCTGCCGTAATAGTCTCTTCTATAGGCACAAACTTTACTGCCTTAGTTAATCGGTCCACGATTACTAGTATTGTGTCGTAAACTCGAGCTAATCCTAGTTCTAACGATTTCGGGAGCTTCACTATAAAGTCCATCGTTATACTTATCTATAGTCTAGATGGTGGCTGTAGAGGTTGTAACAGGCCGTAGAGCTTATGTCTCTTGGGCTTGTTCTGGTGACATGCTAAATAGTTGCCTAGTGCTTCCTGCACCTTCGCTCGCAAGCGTGGTATCGCAAACACCTTAGCTAGTCGTCTAACTATTTCTTCGATCCCTGCGTGTCCGTATTCCTAGAACTCATACAGTTCCTATATGAGACTCGATCTCATGCGTGGAGGTACATATGTTCGATTCTTCGAAATCATATCTCGGTACTCTCGTTCATCGTTCAACAGTTCGTCGGAGCCTGCTTCGTCGGGCTCGAACTGCCAGCTAGCTGCTCGCTACTACCATTGCTGTTGTAGCGTTTCTACCTGCTCGGCCACCTTAGCTACCTTAGCTAGTTCCGGCTGGTTGTACTTCAGACTGCTATCGGGCATTATCTTGAGTAAGGCGTTATATAGTTCTTTATGACCCTCTTCGCGCAAATCAGATCTTCTACTTAAAGCGTCTACTGCTCCGTTAAGTGTTCCTGCGCGGTGCGTAATCTTGAAGTCGAACTAGGCTAGCATCTCTACCTATTGCACTTATCGTCGGTTGAGTTTTTTCATTATCATAAAACTCGTCAGGTTCTAGTGATCGGTAAAAACCTCGATCTGTTCGGGGAGTCCTAGTAGGTACACTTCCCATTGTTCAAAGGCATCGACTACTCTAAGTAGTTCCTTATCGTGAACATTGTAGTTAAGTTCTACTCTAGAGAACTTTCGTGAATAGTAGAACACTAGTCTCCATTTTCCATCTAGGCACTGCTGTAACAATACAGCTCCGAGTGCATAGTCAGACGCGTCGGTCTCGACTCTGGTAGGTCGTTGAGGGCTGTACATCTCGAGTACTGGCGCCTCCAGAAATATCTGCTTGATTCGATCGAAAGCCTCTTAATGTTCCTATTCCCATTTGAAACCTACTTCCCTCTTTGTCACTTCCGTAAGGGGTGCTGTGATCTTTAAGTAATCTCTAATAAACTTTTAATAATAATTCGCAAATCCTAAAAAGGACTAAATATCCTTAAGTGTTTTAGGTTTTAGCCATTCCTATACAGTCTATATCTTCTTTAGGTTCATTTTTACGCCTTCGGTTGATATAATAAATCTAAGGAATTCCGTTTCCTATATATGGAATTCACACTTTCCTGGTTGAAGGTATAGCTTATATTCCTTAAGCTTCCGTAAGACCTTCTTAACATGCTCGACATGTTCTTCGCGTATGCCGCTGGAGTACACTAGTACGTCGTCTAGATACGCGGTAACAAAGATTCTAAGGTACTCGTGGAGAGCGTTGTTAATAACTAATTGAAAGGTTGCCGGCGCATTCGTCAATCCGAACGGTATAACCGTGTACTTAAAGAGTCCGTACTTCATTTTAAACGCTGTTATCTATTCGTAACCTTCTTTAATCTTAATTTAGTAAAATCCTTCCCGAACATCGAACTTCGTAAACTACTTAGCTCCCTAGAGTCGATCTATAAGCTCTGTAATGAGTGGTAAGGGATATTAGTTCTTCTAAGTTATGCTATTCAACCTTCTAAAGTTAACACATAGTCGCTACTTCCTGTTAGGTTTCTTTACGAACAAGATGGGTGAGACTATTAGGCCTGATCCCAGTTGGATAAATCCCTTTTTTAAGTTCTTTTAGATGTAATCCCGCAGCTCAGCATCGTGCTTGGGCGCTATAGGGTATATTAGTTCTGGGCTTAACTTAGCTCCCTTATTAAGGATAATCTCGTGATTCTAATCCTGATGGTCTACTAGGTCCGTTGCCTTATTTTCCTCGAATAGTTCTCTGAACTCGTCCGTTTGGTATTCTGTTAGAATCGCTAACTATAGTACCGATCCTTCCTTCGTAGTCGCGATCTGCTGTATCTAAATAACTCCTACGCTCTGAGGGTCCTTCGCATAGATTCTCGCGATCTTATGCGGTGAGATTATGCTAAATCTCCCGTCCTAGGTTGCGCGCTGATTTATCGGGCGTGTCTCGTGTCGTACTCTAGCAACCTTGTGTATAGGCTCTTAGCTAAGTAATATCTTCTTTTACTAATTAATGGCAGGGTTGTGCTTTAATAACTAATCGTAGCTAATTATTATCTCGGTCTCTCCAAGATCTATAATGCTAATCTTTTCTCAGCTTTCTTAACTAGCTAGGCGTAACGTTACTGCCTCGGTCTTAAGTCGGATCTAGCCATTCCCGTATGTCGTAGGACTATCGTCGGCTAATACTACTCGCATCAGTACCTTCTTGTTCCGATAGGGTATGTTATTTCCTTCTACTACTCGTGGCGATATGACGGTTCGTGCGGCCCCACTATCTATAAGCGCTAACACCTTATGTCCGTCTATAAGTACTGTGGCTTTTAATTGCAATTCTTTTGCTCCTTCTTCCTATACTTATCTAAGGGTCGTTTTAGGACTGCCTTTGCTAGCGTGACCCTGTCCCTAGTAGCATCCTAGTTTTTTGACTATCTACTTCCCTTCTTCTTTAGGAAGTAGCCTTCGCCTACCTTAGCGGAATAGTATATTATACACTAGTTATTGTAGTAGAAGCTCTAATGGATATTCTTATAGGGCACCTTTCGTTACGTAGTCCTCTTTCTTAGTTCTGGCTTCCTGCTCTTGTGAATCGGGCAATCCTTTGCCTTACAAATGTTCGCTAATAGGGTGCTATAGTAGTAGTTGCCTACCTGTCGAGCATCCTTAAACTATTGTTAGTGCATAGCGCATCCTTTCTTATAATGCGTCTATAGGAGTTTATTATGCTCTACTGGCGTTTCCCGTACTTAGGCCCTATGCATTCTGCAGTTTTTTACTATATATTCTTCCGCGGAAATCGTGCTGTGATAGTAATTATCTACCCTTCTAGCTTTCCGTCGTTGTTTCTTGTGGAATTAGCAATTAATTGTGCACTTAATCCAGCACAACTCTTCGTGAGCTTCCTTTTCTCCGGGCTAGTGCATATAGCAATACTGTACGCGACACTTGTTATGCCATAAATTAGTATGGCAGCAATCGTCCTTGTTGTCTCTGGTTTCTTCTCGCTTCCTTAAGTAGTAATCACACTATCTTGGGTAGTTGACCCAACATAGGCGCTCGTATTGCTCCATCCGCTCCTTAAACGTCCGAGGTGTCTCCTCGTCATCAGGTTCCTTAAACCTAGGTTGTTCCTGGGCAGCCCTATAGGTAATCTCATCTGCTTGGGGTCCTGAGATTGTGACTCTTCTATTATAGTCGCAATCGTTAGCTTAGTGCGTAGTTAGTCCATAGATCTAGCACTATTAATTTCTTAGGCGGCGTAGTACTTCGGCCCCTTTAATCTGCCAATCCGTTAGTAGTGGTGCGTCCCACTTGAAGTCTTGGAGTCCTATTGCCTCTTATACTAGCTCAAACGCCTCGTTAGTAGCTTATCTTGCTTCTTCGTACAGGTCTAGGTCGCTGAGGGTTTCATCTAGCTCCTCAGTTAGGTATAGTGTTGGTATCCGAATCATCCCAATCTTAACCGCTCCTTGTCTGACTTCGTTTTTTGGGCAATCTCTGCGGAAGTGTCCTACTTTACCGTATCAGAGACATGCCTTACTATTATAACGCTTCTTGCGTTCTTCTATAGAGAGTCCGTCATTATACTATTCTCAGGGTTTTCTATTCTTATTCTTAGACTTGTCTTGTACCTTACCGGTTATGATAGTGTCGCCATCTTTGTTGAACCAGCTACGCTGCTTCCTTATATTAGCCACTGTGGGTTGAAATTGTTTCTTTTGTCAGTTTCTTTCCCATAGCCTATTATTAATGCGTGTTGCTAACTCGATCAGCGTATAAAGCGTGTTTGGTTTATCGTGATATACAAGTCCGTCTTTGACATTTTCCTTTAGACCTGCTTCGAACACTATTCGAAGTGCTGCGTCGTCCTAGTCGATTCGTGCCTATAGCTACTTGAACTCAGCTGTGTACGCTGATACTGAACTGGTCTGCTTCAGGCGAGTTATCGCTTTCTCTGCCTGGTTCTGAGCATCTACTTCCCCAAAGATGTGTCCCATCTCTTTCTTGAACTCGGCCTAACTAGTGAATAAGGCACGCGTCTCATCCTTTGTTCCTCTTTTTTCAATGTCTGATAGGTAGTCCTCTACGTATGGCTGTATCTAGCTTAACGCTCGTCCTTTCATGTAGGTGCTGGCTATAAGGATTTTCTCCTAGTCGTTGGGTACCTCGTTGAATTTACAATATAAGTCGATGTTAGTAAGGAATATCCGCAACTTGGTGCGACTTCCATCGTACTTTTCTAGGGTTGCCATTTTCGGCTTCTTAAGTAGTTTCTCGTTCGGGGTGGCTATTAGTTAACCTATAAGTTAGTTAATCGTATTCTATAACTCAGCCATCTGCCTTGCTTAGGCTTAGCTCTCGCGTCTAAGATTGACGAGTTCGTACTCGGGGCTCCCTGCCGCCGGCTCGTTATTTCCCCCTTAGGTACTACTAGTTATGTTAATATCTCCCTTAGGCGCCGAGCCTGGGATGTAAACATATTCGCTTGAATTTCCTAACATAGTTCAATCTTATTCAGACGCTGCTAGTTAATCCTCCTTCTACTAGATCCGTGGGTGGTCAAAGTGTTACACGGGGTAAGGGTCTATACTTCTCTATCCTAGTCCGCACTAAGGCAGGTGAGTATTACGTTAGTGTTCCGTGAGGCTTGTCTGGCGATGCAGTGGAGTTGGCGTACTTAAGGAGGGTTTAACAAGACTAATCTATTTAATAGACTAACTTGTGACAATCTTGTTAAGTAAGGATACTAGTAAGAAAGTACAATTTAAGTTGACCACAACGAGAGTAATAATGAAATCCATCCATCCTTATATCCTTATTACTTCCAGTCCTGCCATCACTGCCATCACGACTTTTCCGTTGCTTGGCCTGATGTCCTGATGGCTGCCATCAAAGGATTGCTGCCACCACATACTAGCGTCTGACGGTCGTCTTGGCGTGATGTCAATCACGTGATCCTCGCCCCGCGATGATCATTACCTTCTGGCGTGGACGTCCATAGGCCTTCAGCCATCTCGTCACTTGTCAAGGAGAGAATTCTTCTTGTTACTTGTAACATATCGCTACTAGCTATTATAAATACTAGTGATAGAAATACTAGATAGAAAGTAGAGCAGATAGCACAGAGCAGATTACAAGAACAGATCAGACTACTAGATTAGTTTAATCCAATTCTTATCTCTCTCCCCTAGCATTTCTCTCTTTTCATCCTAGAACCTATCGATTCGCTATCTCTAAGTCTATTACTAGACAAGTAGACGACTCTACCTCTGAGCTAGCTATAGAACAAGTAGCACCCTTCTTATTTTAACAGGTTATGAGCCTGGTGTTACACGGGGTAAGGGTCTATACTTCTCTATCCTGGTCCGCACTAAGGCAGGTGAGTATTACGTTAGTGTTCCGTGAGGCTTGTCTGGCGATGCAGTGGAGTTGGCGTGCTTAAGGAGGGTTTGACAAGACTAATCTATTTGATAGACTAACTTGTGACAATCTTGTTAAGTAAAGATACTAGTAAGAAAGTACAATTTGAGTTGACCACAACGAGAGTAAATAATGAAATCCATCCATCCTTATATCCTCATTGCTTCTTGTCCTGTCCTCCCGACATCCCATCTTGGCGGGAGGTTTGGGAGGACGTTGGCTTCCCTTTATGCGGTGGCCTCCCGGAGGCCATGCCTTGGCGGGATGCCAAGTCACGTGATCGACGCCCCGCGTTGATCATTACCTTCTGACGTGGACGTCCTTAGGCCTTCAGCCATCTCGTCATTTGTCAAGGAGAGAGTCTTTCTTGTTACTTGTAACATTACC
>NW_006911901.1:506525-512291 GCF_000338995.1 Bipolaris sorokiniana ND90Pr | reverse complement strand
GTATTCGATTACAGGGGAACGAAATGACCTTTCGTTGTAAACGTTGTGAAGAGAAGGGCCTTCGTTGTTTCGTGGACACCGCCACGGGGCGTTGTGCCGGTTGTATTTCTGTGAAAGCTGAATGTAGCTTGTTCGTGACTGAGGAGGAGTGGGAAAAGGTGGAAGCAGACAAGCGTCAAAAACGGTTGGCTCTTCTGCGGGCTGAGGCCGAAGTTGCGCGTCTTCGTCTGGAGGTTGCTGAGACTGAGGCCCTTGAGCGGTCGTACGCCGATCGTGATCATGCCATCTTGAGTCTACAGGATCGTGCGAAAGAGCAGGCCGAGGGGAGCTCAGCCCCTGGCGGTACGGGCCTTCCTGTTGTCGAACCACCGCTATCCGAGTTGTCGACTGATCTGGGCTGGTTACAGGCTGATTCCTTCGATCCTTCTTTTGATTACTCCTTCCTTTTCGAGGGGCTTCCCCTCGCTTCTCCGGGTGCTTCTGGTGGTATTCACGTACTAGTGACTTGCAGTTCGTCAGGTTTCCTTCAGGTTCCTAAGTGTTATGGCTTTCGGGCCATCCTTGCCACTTGACCAAGTACTTCCACTGACTACCGATTTTTCGCAGGTCCTTGATTTCCTCGACCTCGTACTCATCGTCTTCGAGCTCTATGTCCGTTGCTAGCTCGGCATCTGGAGGTGCTGGTTCCAGGAGTTTCTTATGAAAGACAGGGTGGATTCGCATACCTTATGGGAGTTTTAACTTATAGTTTACTTTTCCTATTTCCTCTAGGATTTCGAATGGTCGTATTCGGAGGTTGTCTAGTTTTCTGCATGGTCGTTTAGTTTTCAGGTTTTGTCTTAACAAGAAAACTTTGTCCCCCTTCTTAAAGATTGGTCCCTTAATCCTTAGTTTATTCGCTGCTTTAGATGTCGTGAGGTTTTGTTGAGCTATGTTCTTGCTTAATTCTTCGTGCAATTCTCGCATGAGCTTCGCCTTGTCGTCTGCTCCTACCGCGATACTTTCGATGTCCTTCGGATCTCGGTGAGCGGTCGGCTCATATCCGTAGTTCGCGTAGTGCGGCGAATGCTTTGTCGTTGCTGATTTTGTACTATTGTAGGCCAATTGCGCTGTTAGTAGTAACTCTACCTAGTTGTCCTGCAATTTGTTAGCGTACATCCGTAAGTACTACTCTAATGTCTAGTTCGTTCTTTCCGTCTGGCCGTCTGTTTCTGGATGAAAGCTTGTCGAAAGCTTCTTCTTAACACCTAACTTCGCCAGGAATGTACTCCAGTATTTAGACGTAAATAGTTTATCACGATCGGTGATGAACTCTTCAGGTATCCCATGCTCTGACACTAGTGCCTTAGTGACTTCGTACGCGCATTCATCTGCCGTAATAGTCTCTTCCGTGAGCACAAACTTTGCTGCCTTAGTCAATCGGTCCACGATTACTAGTATTGTGTCGCAAAATCGAGCTGATCCTAGTTCCAACGATTTCGGGAGCTTCACTATGAAGTCCATCGTTACACTTATTCATGGTCTAGATGGTGGCTGTAAGGGTTGTAACAGGCCGTAGGGCTTATGTCTCTTAGGCTTGTTCTGGTGACATGCCAAACAGTTACCTAGTGCTTCCTGCACCTTCGCTCGCAAGCGTGGTATCGCAAACACCTTAGCTAGTCGTCTAACCATTTCTTCGATCCCTGCGTGTCCGTATTCCTAGGACTCATGCAGTTCCTGTATGAGACTTGATCTCATGCGTGGAGGTACATATGTTCGATTCTTCGAAATCATATCTCAGTACTCTCGTTCATCGTTCAACAGTTCGTCGGAGCCTGCTTCGTCGGGCTCAAACTACCAGCTAGCTGCTCGCTGCTGCCATTGCTGTTGTAGCGTTTCTACCTGCTCGGCCACCTTAGCTACCTTAGCTAGTTCCGGCTGGTTGTACTTCAGACTGCCATCGGGCATTGTCTTGAGTAAGGCGTCATGTAGTTCTTTATGACCCTCTTCGCGCAAATCAGATCTTCTACTTAAAGCGTCTACTGCTCCGTTGAGTGTTCCTGCGCGGTGCGTGATCTTAAAGTCGAACTAGGCTAGCATCTCTACCCATCGCACTTGTCGTCGGTTGAGTTTTTTCGTTGTCATGAAACTCGTCAAGTTCTGGTGATCGGTAAAAACCTCGATCTGTTCGGGGAGTCCTAACAGGTACACTTCCCATTGTTCAAAGGCATCGACTACTCTAAGTAGTTCCTTATCGTGAACGTCGTAGTTGAGTTCTGCTCCAGAGAACTTCCGTGAATAGTAGAACACTAGTCTCCATTTCCCATCTGGGCACTACTATGACAATACAGCTCCGAGTGCATAGTCGGACGCGTCGGTCTCAACTCTGGTGGGTCGTTGAGAGCTGTACATCTCGAGTACTGGCGCCTCCAGGAATATCTGCTTGATTCGATCGAAAGCCTCTTGATGTTCCTGTTCCCATTTAAAACCTATTTCCTTTTTCGTCACTTCCGTAAGAGGTGCTGTGATCTTCGAGTAATCTCTGATGAACTTTTAATAATAATTCGCAAATCCTAAAAAGAACTGAATATCCTTGACTGTTTTAGGTTTTGGCCATTCCTGTACAGTCTGTATCTTCTTTGGGTTCATTTTCACTCCTTCGGTTGATATAATGAATCCGAGGAATTCCGTTTCCTATGTGTGGAATTCACATTTTCCTAGTTGAAGGTATAGCTTGTATTCCTTAAGCTTTCGTAAAACCTTCTTAACATGCTCGACATGTTCTTCGCGTGTGCCGCTAGAGTACACTAGTACGTCGTCCAGATACGCGGTGACAAAGATTCCAAGGTACTCGTGGAGAGCGTTGTTAATGACTGATTGAAAGGTTGCCGGCGCATTCGTCAATCCGAACAGCATAACCATGTACTCAAAGAGTCCGTACTTCGTTTTGAACGCTGTCATCCATTCGTGACCTTCTTTAATCCTGATTCGGTAAAATCCTTCCCGAACATCGAACTTCGTAAACCACTTAGCTCCCTAGAGTCGATCCATGAGCTCTGTAATAAGTAGTAAGGGATATCGGTTCTTCCGAGTTACGCTGTTCAACCTTCTGAAGTCGACACATAGTCGCCACTTCCCGTTAGGTTTCTTTACGAATAAGATGGGTGAGGCCATCGGGCCTGATCCTGGTCGGATAAATCCCTTCTTTAAGTTCTTCTAAATGTAATCCCGCAGCTCAGCGTCGTGCTCGGGCGCTATAGGGTACATTAGTCCTAGGCTCAACTTAGCTCCTTCATCAAGAATGATCTCGTGATCCCAATCCTGATGGTCTGCTAGGTCCGTTGCCTCATTTTCTTCGAACAGTTCTCTGAACTCGTCCGTTTGGTATTCTGTTAGAATCGCCAACTGTAGTACCAATCCTTCCTTCGTGGTCGCGATCTACCGTATCCAAATGACTCCTACTCTCTGAGGGTCCTTCGCATAGATTCTCGCGATCTTATGCGGTGAGATCATGCCGAATCTCCCGTCCTAGGTTGCGCGCTGATTCGTCGGGCGTGTCTCGTGTCTTACTCCAGCAACCTTGTGCACAGGCTCTCGGCTAAGTACTGTCTTCTTTTGCCAATCAATGGCAGGGTTGTGCTTTAACAACCAATCGTAGCCAATTATCATCTCGGTCTCTCCAAGATCCATAATGCTAATCTTTTCTCAGCTTTCTTAACCAGCAAGGCGTAACGTTACTGCCTCGGTCTTAAGTCGGATCCAGCCGTTCCCGTATGTTGTGGGACTGTCGTCGGCTAATACCACTCGCATCGGTACCTTCTTGTTCCGATAGGGTATGTTGTTTCCTTCCACTACTCGTGGCGATATGACGGTTCGTGCTGCCCTACTATCTATGAGCGCTAACACCTCATGTCCGTCTATAAGTACTGTGGCTTTTAATTGCAACTCTTTTGCTCCCACTTCCTGTACTTGCTTAAGGGTCGTTTTAGGACTGCCTTTGCCAGCGTGACTCTGTCCCTAGTGGCATCCTAGTTTTTTGACTGCCTGCTTCCCTTCTTCTTTGGGAAGTAGCCTTCGCCTGCCTTGGCGGAATAGTGTATCGTACACTGATCGTTGTAGCAGAAGCTCCAATGGATATTCTCATAAGGTATCTTCTATTGCGTGGCCCTCTTCCTTAGTTCCGGCTTCTTGCTTTTGTGAATCGGGCAATCCTTTGCCTCACAAATGTTCGCTAGTAGGATGCTATAGTAGTGGTTGTCTACCTGTCGAGCATTCTCGAACTGTTGTTGGTGCATAGCACAACCTTTCCTGCAATGCGTCCATAGGAGTTTACTGTACTCTACTGGCGTTTCCCGTACTTAGGCCCTATGCATTCTGCAGTTCTTTGCTATGCATTCTTCGGCGGAAATCGTGCTATGGTAGTAGTCGTCTACCCTTCTAGCTTTCCGTCGCTGTTCCTTGTGGAATTGGCAATTGATCGTGCACTTGATCCAGCACAACTCTTCGTGAGCTTCCTTTTCTCCGGGCTGGTGCATGTGGCAATGCTGTACGCGACACTCGTTATGCCATAAATTAGTATAGCAGCAATCGTCCTCGTTGTCTCTGGTTTCTTCTCGCTTCCTCAAGTGGTAATCACACTGTCTTGGGCAGTCGACCCAACATAGGCGCTCGTGTTGCTCTATCCGTTCCTTGAACGTCCGAGGTGTCTCCTCGTCATCAGGTTCCTTAAACCTGGGTTGTTCCTAGGCAGCCCTGCAGGCAATCTCATCTGCTCGGGGTCCTGAGATTGTGACTCTTCCATTGCAGTCGCAATCGTTGGCTTGGTGCGTGGTTAGTCCGCAGATCTAGCACTGTTGATTTCTTAAGCGGCGTAGTACTTCGGCCCCTTCAATCTGCTAATCCGTTAGTAGTAGTGCGTCCCACTTAAAGTCTTGGAGTCCTATTGCCTCTTGTACTAGCTTAAACGCCTCGTCGGTGGCTTGTCTTGCTTCTTCGTATAGGTCTAGGTCGCTGAGGGTTTCATCTGGCTCCTCAGTTAGGTATGGTGTTGGTATCCGAATCATCCCAATCTTGACCGCTCCTTGTCTGACTTCGTTTTTTGGGCAATCTCTGCGGAAGTGTCCTACTTCACCGCATCGGAGACATGCCTTGCTGTCATAACGCTTCTTGCGTTCTTCCGTGGAGAGTCCGTTATTATACTGTCCTCGGGGTTTCTTATTCTTGTCCTTAGACTTGTCTTGTACCTTACCGGTCATGATAGTGTCGCCATCTTTGTCGAACCGGCTACGCTGCCTCCTTGTATTGGCCACCGTGGGTTGAAATTATTTCTTTTGTTGGTTTCTTTCCCACAGCCTATTATTAATGCGTGTCGCTAACTCGATTAGCGCATAAAGCGTGTTTAGTTTGTCGTGATGTATAAGTCCGTCTTTGACATTTTCCTTTAGACCTGCTTCGAACACCGTTCGAAGTGCTGCGTCGTCCTAGTCGATTCGTGCCTGTAGCTGCTTGAACTCGGCTGTGTACGCTGATACTGAACTGGTCTGCTTTAGGCGAGTTATCGCTTTCTCTGCCTGGTTCTGAGCATCCACTTCCCCAAAGATGTGTCCTATCTCTTTCTTGAACTCGGCCCAACTAGTGAACAAGGCGCGCGTCTCGTCCTTCGTTCCTCTGTTCTCGATATTTGATAGATAGTCCTCCACGTATGGCTGTATCCAGCTTAACGCTCGTCCTTTCATGTGGGTGCTGGCCATGAGGATCTTTTTCTAGTCGTTGGGTACTTCGTTGAAT
>NW_006911901.1:504927-506505 GCF_000338995.1 Bipolaris sorokiniana ND90Pr | reverse complement strand
GGTATGGTGTTGGTATCCGAATCATCCCAATCTTGACCGCTCCTTGTCTGACTTCGGTTTTTGGGCAATCTCTGCGGAAGTGTCCTACTTCACCGCATCGGAGACATGCCTTGCTGTCATAACGCTTCTTGCGTTCTTCCGTGGAGAGTCCGTTATTATACTGTCCTCGGGGTTTCTTATTCTTGTCCTTAGACTTGTCTTGTACCTTACCGGTCATGATAGTGTCGCCATCTTTGTCGAACCGGCTACGCTGCCTCCTTGTATTGGCCACCGTGGGTTGAAATTATTTCTTTTGTTGGTTTCTTTCCCACAGCCTATTATTAATGCGTGTCGCTAACTCGATTAGCGCATAAAGCGTGTTTAGTTTGTCGTGATGTATAAGTCCGTCTTTGACATTTTCCTTTAGACCTGCTTCGAACACCGTTCGAAGTGCTGCGTCGTCCTAGTCGATTCGTGCCTGTAGCTGCTTGAACTCGGCTGTGTACGCTGATACTGAACTGGTCTGCTTTAGGCGAGTTATCGCTTTCTCTGCCTGGTTCTGAGCATCCACTTCCCCAAAGATGTGTCCTATCTCTTTCTTGAACTCGGCCCAACTAGTGAACAAGGCGCGCGTCTCGTCCTTCGTTCCTCTGTTCTCGATATTTGATAGATAGTCCTCCACGTATGGCTGTATCCAGCTTAACGCTCGTCCTTTCATGTGGGTGCTGGCCATGAGGATCTTTTTCTAGTCGTTGGGTACTTCGTTGAATTCACAATACAAGTCGATGTTGGTAAGGAATGTCCGCAACTTGGTGCGACTTCCATCGTACTTTTCTGGGGTTGCCATTTTCGGCTTCTTGAGTGGTCTCTCGTTCGGGGTGGCCATTAGTTGACCTATGAGTTGGTTAATCGTATTCTGCAACTCAGCCATCTGCCTTGCTTAGGCTTAGCTCTCGCGTCTAAGATTGACGAGTTCGTACTCGGGGCTCCCTGCCGCCGGCTCGTTATTTCCCCCTTGGGTACTACCAGTCATGTTAACATCTCCCTTAGGCGCCGAGCCTGGGATGTGAACATATTCGCTTGAATTTCCTGACATAGTTCAATCTTATTCGGACGCTGCTGGTTAATCCTCCTTCCACTGGATCCGTGGGTGGTCAAAGTGTTACACGGGGTAAGGGTCTATACTTCTCTATCCTGGTCCGCACTAAGGCAGGTGAGTATTACGTTAGTGTTCCGTGAGGCTTGTCTGGCGATGCAGTGGAGTTGGCGTGCTTAAGGAGGGTTTAACAAGACTAATCTATTTAATAGACTAACTTGTGACAATCTTGTTAAGTAAAGATACTAGTAAGAAAGTACAATTTGAGTTGACCACAACGAGAGTAAATAATGAAATCCATCCATCCTTATATCCTCATTGCTTCTTGTCCTGTCCTCCCGACATCCCATCTTGGCGGGAGGTTTGGGAGGACGTTGGCTTCCCTTTATGCGGTGGCCTCCCGGAGGCCATGCCTTGGCGGGATGCCAAGTCACGTGATCGACGCCCCGCGTTGATCATTACCTTCTGACGTGGACGTCCTTAGGCCTTCAGCCATCCTCGTC
>NW_006911901.1:497418-504907 GCF_000338995.1 Bipolaris sorokiniana ND90Pr | reverse complement strand
TGCAACTCAGCCATCTGCTCTTGCTTAGGCTTAGCTCTCGCGTCTAAGATTGACGAGTTCGTACTCGGGGCTCCCTGCCGCCGGCTCGTTATTTCCCCCTTGGGTACTACCAGTCATGTTAACATCTCCCTTAGGCGCCGAGCCTGGGATGTGAACATATTCGCTTGAATTTCCTGACATAGTTCAATCTTATTCGGACGCTGCTGGTTAATCCTCCTTCCACTGGATCCGTGGGTGGTCAAAGTGTTACACGGGGTAAGGGTCTATACTTCTCTATCCTGGTCCGCACTAAGGCAGGTGAGTATTACGTTAGTGTTCCGTGAGGCTTGTCTGGCGATGCAGTGGAGTTGGCGTGCTTAAGGAGGGTTTAACAAGACTAATCTATTTAATAGACTAACTTGTGACAATCTTGTTAAGTAAAGATACTAGTAAGAAAGTACAATTTGAGTTGACCACAACGAGAGTAAATAATGAAATCCATCCATCCTTATATCCTCATTGCTTCTTGTCCTGTCCTCCCGACATCCCATCTTGGCGGGAGGTTTGGGAGGACGTTGGCTTCCCTTTATGCGGTGGCCTCCCGGAGGCCATGCCTTGGCGGGATGCCAAGTCACGTGATCGACGCCCCGCGTTGATCATTACCTTCTGACGTGGACGTCCTTAGGCCTTCAGCCATCTCGTCATTTGTCAAGGAGAGAGTCTTTCTTGTTACTTGTAACACCTGGATTACGCGTTTAATCGAAGGTTCTAGCAAAGTCTACTATAAAAGGCTTAGCGTTCACGTAAGAACTAGTACTATTTAGGCTAGATTCTTAGCAAGAGCTAGAGTAATAATAAGAGTTAAGAGAAAACCACGGCTAAAGAAGCTGAAAAACTCTAGATACTAGGTTCATCTGAAGCTAAATCAGCTAATTGTAATATATCGATCTAAATTAATTAGTAGCCAGAGTTCTTTATAGAAAGAACAGTAACAGCGATAGCATTAGCATATATACGAACTTATTAGCTAATCTAATAGATTAAAATAGCTAATAGTATCTTCAAAGTACTAAAACTTAAAGGTAGCTCTAACTATAATATCTAGGCACTATAGATTAAATTAGTACTCGTGCAGTAAGACTATAGGGAGATTATATTAATTAATTCAGTCTAACTTACTTAAGAGAAATACCCTGAGAGCTATTAGAAGCTTAGAGACTTAGAAGCTAAAGCTCTATTAATACTTCGACTTAGTCTTAAAGACAGGCTACTACTTTAGACGAAGGAGTATACTAGCCTAGCAGAGCTATAGAGCAATCTTAAAACTCTATACTCTTAGAAAGGGTTTAGCTCTGATTTCTTAATCTATAAAGATCTAATTAATACCACACTTATAAGCTGCTAAAATAACGTTAAAACCTATCTTTAAAAGCTATTAAGGCTTACTTTAAGCTTAAAAGCTCGCAAAATTAAACTACCTCATTAATTCATTACTGCGCTAATACTCAACAATTTAAGTTCAGAATTTAATTATCTTATTACCGCGATCAAGCAAGACTTTAGATTAAATAAAGAAATTAATCTTAAAATAATATACAGCTAGATTATTAACGAATCTAGACGTCTTAGATCTATTAAGAATAGCTCTAGTAGCTTAAACAGCTTAATTTAAAGGAGCTATATTAAATCTTATCGATCTAATCTATCCCACCAATTCAATCCATTCTATTAATCTAATCCATTCTATTAATTTAATCTATACTATCAATCTGATTATAGATTTAATTAATCTTATTAATCTTATTAATCTAAGGATATAGAAATGTTCTTATTAACTTAGAAATCTAATAGAAGCTTGAAGCACTGCAGCTACTGCAGAAGAAATGGGCATCTAGTTAATTAATATTAGTAAAAAGATCTATCTAAGCGCACTAACTAGAGCTTATTTAAAACAGAAGAAGCTCTATCTACAATTGTATTAGTAGACTAAAATATCGCTAATATTAATACCACTAGATTCATCTAATCTACCAAATCTATTAAGTGGATACTAGATAGTGGAGCTAGTACGTATATCTGCTACGATCGAACTCTATTTTAGAATCTTACTAGTGTATCTAACACCTATATTAAATAGGGTAATATAGGAATACTACTACTAGTAATAGCTAAAGAAGAAGTACTAAATACGTTCACTAGCACTAGTAGATTAGTAGTGCTAAAAGAAGTACTCCTTATACTAGACTTTCGTGTTAATCTATTAAGTCTCTATTAAGCAGTCTAAAAAGGAGTAGAATTCTAATTTACTAAGAAGTATAGTCTAATTACTTATTCTAGTAAGATACTAGCTAAGAGATAATACGCTTAAAAGATTGCGATCTTTACTATAATTAGCGATATCCATTAAACTAATTAGATTCATGTAGAGATTAATAACTTAGTATAACTAATTAATCTATTAGACTAGCTAAATCTATTATCTAATATATTAAATCTATCTAAATAATTAGAGCTATTAGAATAGCTTAATTAATCGAAATCTATTAATTAGAATAATTAGATATCTCTACTACACTAACGTTTTAGCTATATTAGAAAGATAAGCTTAAATAAGCTTCGTGAAAATACTAATGGTATTAAATTAAATATTAAGACTAGTAACTTATTTTGTAATTGAGAGATATGCTTAAAAAGTAAATTTGCTAGTAAGATAAGTAGAGATCTAATCTTAACTCTAGTCAATAATTTTAGCGATCTTATCTACTACGATCTAGAAGGGCCTATTAAGCTAAAAATAAATAAGGGCTATAGGTACTATATACTCTTTCTTAACTACTATACTAAGTATCTAGAAGTCGATCTTCTTATATCTAGATTAGAGCTTATAATACTAGTTAAAGCTTTTATTAAATAAGCTGAAGTATAGGATTCAAAGCAGATTAAGCTTATCTAATTAGATAATAAGCTAAATACGAAAGATCTGTAGAAGCTCTTAAATAGAAAAGATTTTAAACTCTAATTTACCCCTCTATTTAATCTAGAAGGTAAAGGTAGAGCTAAATAGATTAATTAAACACTATTTGATAAGATTAGAGCTCTACTATTTAAATCTAAAATACTAAATAAGCTATAAGCAGAAGCTTTACTCTCAGCAGTATATCTATATAATAGAACGCTATATAGTTCTGTTAGCTTTTGAACACTATTTGAAGCCAAATAAAGATATAAGCTAAATATTAGTAATATTAAAATCTAGAGATCTCTAGCATATCGAAAAGAGCTAAAAGAATTCGTTAGCAAACTTAATTCTCGAGTCTAGCCATACTATCTTACTAGCTATGTTAGTAGTAATCTATATTAACTAATCGATCTAAAGTCGAATAAGATTATAACTGCGAGAGATGTGAGAATACTTAAAGGAGTGTTTAACGATTAAGCTTATAATTACGAATCGTAACTCAAAATCAATTAAGAAACTAATTAAGAAACTAATTAAAATTTTCATCCGAAGAGAGATCAGATGAAGACATTAAGAATTAATTAAAATGTCGATCAATCCACCCATTAATCCACCCATCAATCCACCAATCAATCCACCAATTAATGGAGAATAGTTAGAAAGAATCTAATCGTTCTAATCAAGAACAGAGCTAGAACAGCCGTATTAGCTTGTTAAGAGTATAGCTCGAGTGGAAGTAATATTAGACTTCTAGTGTCAAGCTTCTTGTTGGTTGGTTTTCGCAGATAGAGAGACAGTGTGCGCTAGACAGTAACTTAGGCAAGTATAATGTTTATATTGTACTTGTACTCGTAACTTAAGTTGAACACATCGAGCCATAAGGGCTCAATACCTAATGCTATATACTAGAGCTTCATGCAACATGCTCAGTTGCTCAGTAGTGCCAAGACATACTGATCACTGAGCATCTTGCAGATCACGTGATGCGCTAGTCTCAAATGAGTGTCTCTATTTCTTACTGCGGATTCGCCGTCTCATAGATTACTCGTTAAATAAATGTAACAGCGAAATGTTCTCCACATTCTACGGCTAATCGTAACATAGCTCTATCTACTAAAGTTTCTACAGAGGATATTATTCTAGAGGAGATTATATTTACCTCTAAGGATATCACCAATCTAAAAAACTACGCTTAAGTTCTTAAACACGCTAATAAGAATTAATATCTATTAGTAATATAGAAAGAGCTAGATTAACTACAGAAGAATAATGTTACAAGTAACAGCAAGAAGGATCCTCTTCCTGGGTATGACGGTGAATGATCAAGAAGCCACTTAGGATGCTAACGAGAAGGATTGCCGCGGAGCTTAGGATTACGTGACTTAGCATCTTACTAAGAAGGGACATCTCGCTAAGAAGGCAGATGCTATAATATCTAGAGATGTTAGGGATATCTGAAGCATCTCTAGATGCCAGAACATTTAGAAGATATTATAGATGTTAGGACTAGAAGTAACGAGAATATAAGGATAGATAGATTTTATTATTACTCTCGTTGTGGTTAACTTAAATTATACTTTCTTACTAGTTACTTAACTTTATAAGATTAATACTTATTAGTCTATTTAATATAGATTAGAAATTATTAAACCTATTGTTATCTATCTTATAAGCACACTACTCTACTATATTGCTAGATAACTACCTTACAGAGCTATTCACCTGCCCTGCTCGCTCTAACCTAGATTAAGTTAAGAGAAGTATTAGTATCCTACTCCGTATAATACTTTAACTACCTATAGATTTAGTAGAATAGAAAGATTAATAATAGAACGCCTAATTAAGACTTACGATACCTTCTACTTACTAGTTATAGAGAAGTACTAGCGGACCCGTTTAAGGTCCTAGAGCTACAGCCAACCTAGTAATTAACGACGAGATGCTGACGCTAAGTAATAACGTAGAGGAAATTAAGAATCTTAGATAAGTAGTTTATAGTCTTAGGTAATAGATAGTTAAAATATAAACTATAATTAACTAACTAGTAGGCTAGATAATAGCTACTCTAAACGAAAAACTTATAAGAAAACCTAAGATAGTAACCCTAGATAAATATAATAGAAGTCGCACTAAGCTACGGACGTTTCTTACTAATATTAACTTATACTATAGATATAATGACGTATCTAACGATAAGAAAAAGATCCTTATAGCTAATACCTATATGAAAGGGAAGGCAGCTAGCTGGATGTAGCCTTATATAGAGGACTTCTTAGCTAATATACTAAATAAGAGTACTAAGAATAAAATACGTGCCTTATTTAGCAGCTAGGCTAACTTTAAAGAGGAACTAGGACGTATCTTTAGGGAAGTAGACGCTGAAAGCTAGGTAGAGAAGGCAATCTCTCGCCTAAAGCAGACTAAGTTAGTATTAGCCTATATAGTAGAGTTTAAATAATACTAAGTATGAATTAATTAGAATAATTCAGCGCTTTAAACGATATATGAAGTAGGTCTAAAGGAAAACCTTAAAGACGAACTTATATACTATAATAAGCTAAAGGACTTATACTTATTAATTAAGTTAGTAATAAGAATTAATATGCGATTATAGGAACAGAAGGAAGCCTAGAAGGAATATTAATTAGGGCTACCCTTTACTAACACCTAATAGCACTAGAATAATAAAGATTATAATGGAGATATATATATAACTAGTAAGGTGTAAGATAAGTCTAAGGATAGAAATAAGAAATCTTAAGAAAAGTTTAATAACGGCCTTTCTAAGGAAGAACGCTAGAAGCGTTATAATAGTAAAGTATGTCTCTAATATAGGAAGTTAAGATACTTTCGTAGAGACTGCCTAGAAAATAAAGTTAAGTAAGGAGTAGTAAAAATTAGGATGCTTTAGATAGCTATACTATACCTAACTAAGGAACTAGATAAAACTCTTAGCGATCTAGACCTATATAATAAAGTAAGATAAGCTAATAATAATGCGTTTAAGCTAGTATAAGAAGTAATAGGACTCTAAGACTTTAAGTAGGACGATCTACTACTAATAGATTAGTAGGTTAAAGGGGCTGAAGTACTACGCCGCCTAAGAAACTAATAGTACTAGGTTTATAGAAACTCTATATACTAAGCTAATAATTACGACGTTAAGAGATAAGTTATAGTCTTAGGACTCTATATAGAGGAAATTGTCTATAGAGCTACCTAAGAATAATCTAGGTTTAAGGAACCTAATAATAAGGAGATACCTTGGACGTTTAAGGAACGGATGGAGTAATATAAGCGCCTATGTTAGGTTAACTATCTAAGATAGTATAACTACTACTTAAGGAAGCGAGAGGAGACTAGGGATAATAAGGACGATTGCTGCTATACTAACTTATAGTATAACGAATGTTAAGTATAGTATTACTATATGCACTAGCTAGGAGAAAAAGAAGCTTACGAGGAGCTATGCTAGATTAAGTACACGATTAATTGCTAATTCTATAAGAAATAACGATGGAAAGCTAGGAGAGTAGACGACTACTACTATAGTATAATATCTGCTAAGAAATATATAGTAAAAAACTATAGAATATATAGAACCTAAGTATAGAATATACTAGAAGTAGAATACGTTAAACTTCTGTAGACGCATTACAAGACAGGATGCGCACTATACTAATAATAGTTTAAGAATACTTAGAAGGTAGACGATTACTACTATAGTACTATATTAGCGAGCGTTTGTGAGGCTAAGAAGTGTCTAATTTATAAAAGTAAGAAGCTAGAACTAAAAAAGAAGACCGCGAAGATAGAGATACCTTACTATAACCTTTACTAGAGCTTCTACTATAATAATTAATATACTAATTATTACGACGCTAAGTACGGCGCGGGACGTTTCTTCTAAGAACGGAAAAAATCGTAGAAAGGGTAACTCTCTAAGCTAAAAAACTACAGGGGGGTGACAAAAAAAAAACGTAGTTAAAAAAGTAATAGTTTTTAAAAGATGATAACTCAGCTTATAGAGCACCTATACTTAAATGAGTTAGTCCATTGAAAACTAGATATCAAGTAGTTTATAATGACTATATTACGTAATGCTTAGTAAGCTTATTCCTGGCTACAAAACATGCTAAAGTTCGAGAAGTAATTTTTCTAGATTCTAACTAAATATTTCGCGCTGCTATATTTAGATCTTATATACTAACAAGTGCTATATATAGTTAGATTAGTGAGATATATAATATATATTAAGATAGAGACATATTATCTATTAATTTTTTGTGATATAGAAATACTTTGTTTTAAAACAAGATTTTTTCTATTATCTTCTAGCTACTAACTAATACTTTGTATACCAGCCTCGTGCTTCTACTACTCTAGTATATCGGTTTTCCATAGATAAGATACAATTATCTATATCTCTTTGTGGAATATTAGCCCACTCTTGTTTATTTGCGCTAATAAAAGTATTTATACTCTCATCTGTAGAGCCAACGCCAAGAGACCTACTAGGTAGCTTAGTAAGCCGGTCCTTAAGTAAGCTCC
>NW_006911901.1:456297-496418 GCF_000338995.1 Bipolaris sorokiniana ND90Pr | reverse complement strand
CTGACTAATATACCGCTTATGTAAGTATAGGCTAAGTACTAGATGTATTAAGAATCTATTATATATATAAGCTAGAGTAGCTAAGACCATTATCACGTGATCTATATATCTACTACTACTATATATATAACTATTAGCTATATAGCTCTATCTACTATAGAGTTCTAAAAGTTCAAAATCTTTTAGAATTTTTCCAAGTATTTAAGTTATTATAGATCTACCTAAAGCTGCAGTAGAATGTCACGTGACACCTATGTAAAAGACTAGAAGATCTTAGCTTTAAAACTCACTAACTTTTATATCTATAGCCACTATAGCTGCTGAGTAATTATCTTTTAAAAATAATAACTTTTTTTACTACGTTTTTTTTTTGTCACCCCACTGTAGAATACCGCTAGAGACTAAGTTACGCTAGCAAAGGCAGTCCTAAAACGACTCTTAGATAAGTATAAGAGGTAAGAGTAAAAGAATTATAATTATAAACTACAGTGCTTATAAACGGACACGAAGTGCTAGCGCTTATAGATAGTAGGGCAGCACGAACTGTTATCTCACTAAGAGTAGTAGAGAATATAAATATACTCTATTAAACTAAGAAGGTGCTAATACGAGTAGTATTAGCCGACGATAGTCCTATAACATATAGGAACGGTTAGATTTAACTTAAGACTAAGGTAGTAACGTTACGCTTAGCTAGTTAAGAAAGCTGAGAAAAGATTAGTATTATAAATCTAGAAGATACTAAGATAATAATTAGCTATAATTAGTTAATAAAGTATAACCCTGCTATAGATTAGTAAAAGAAAATAATACTTAGTAGAGAGCCTATATATAAGGTTGCGGGAGTATAATATAAGATACGCCTAAGAAATTAGCGCGCACTCTAGAATAGAAGATTTAGTATAATCTTACCGTATAAGATCGCGAGAATCTATATAATAGACTCTTAAAGTATAGAAGTTATTTAGATACGGCAGATTATGACTACGAAGGAAGGATTGGTACTATAGTTAGCGATTCTAATAGAATACTAGATGGACGAGTTTAGAGAACTGTTTAAGGAAAATAAAGTAATAGACTTAGTAGAATACTAGAATTAAGATTATAAGATTATCCTAGAGGAAGGAGTAAAGTTAAGCTTAAAAGGAATATACCCTATAGCGCCTAAGCACGATGCTAAGCTGCGGGAATACCTTTAAAAGAATTTAAAAAAGGGATTTATCCAACTAGAATTAGGCCTAATAGCCTTACCTATCTTATTTATAAAGAAATCTAATAAGAAGTGGCGACTATATATTAACTTTAGAAGGTTAAATAGCGTAACTTAGAAGAACTAATATCTCTTACTACTTATTATAGAGCTTATAGATTAACTCTAGAGAGCTAAGTAGTTTACGAAGTTTAACGTTTAGAAAGGATTTTACTAAATTAGAATTAAAGAAGGTTACGAGTAGATAATAGCGTTTAAGACGAAATACGGACTTTTTAAGTATATGGTTATACTGTTTAGATTAATAAATGCGCTAGCAACCTTTTAATTAGTTATTAATAACGTACTCTACGAATACTTTAGAATCTGTGCTATCGCGTATCTAGATAATATACTAGTGTACTCTAGTAGTATACGCGAAAAATATATTAAATATATTAAGAAGGTTCTACGAAAGCTTAAGGAATATAAGCTATACCTTTAGCTAGAAAAGTGTAAATTCTATATATAGAAAACGGAATTTCTTAGATTTATTATATTAACTAAAGAAGTAAAAATAGACTTAAAGAAGATATAGACTATATAGGAATAGCTAAAACCTAAAATAGTTAAGAATATCTAGTCCTTTTTAGAATTCGCGAATTATTATTAAAAGTTTATTAAGAATTATTCTAAGATTACAGTACCTCTTACGGAAGTAACGAAAAAAGAAATAGGTTTTAAATAGGAATAGGAACATTAGGAGGCTTTTAATCGAATTAAGTAGATATTCCTAGAGGCGCTAGTACTTAAAATGTACAACCCTTAGAGACCTATAAGAGTTAAGACTAACGCGTCTAACTACGCACTTAGAGCTGTATTATTATAGTAGTACTTAGATAAAAAATAGAGACTAGTATTCTACTATACTAGAAAGTTCTTAGGAGTAGAACTAAACTACGACGTTTACGATAAGGAGCTACTTAGAGTAGTTAATGCCTTCAAATAATAGAATGTTTATTTATTAGGACTACTATACTAGATTAAGGTTTTTACTAATTACTAAAACCTAATAAGTTTTATAATAACTAAAAAACTTAACTAATAATAAGTGCGCTAAGTAGAGACGCTAGCCTAGTTTGACTTTAAGATTACCTATAGGGCTAGAACGCTTAATGAAGTAGTGGATGCCTTTAGTTAATAAAGCGACCTATAGGAAGAAGGTTATAAGGAACTACACGAAGCTATGCTAAAATAAATGTCTAATAGTAGTCTAAAGTATAATTAGCTAGAGCTAGCTAAGATAGTAACTACGGTAGTTTATTAAGTTATAACGTCTTAATAATAATAGTAAGAAAAAGCTAATAGCTAGTAGTTTAAGCCTAAGAGCTCTAACGGACTACTATAAGATAAATAGAAGTACTAGAACTTAGTTTTAAAGAGTTAAACCTACGTACCTCTATATATAAGATTAAGTCTTATTAAGAAACTATATAAGTCCCTAGAGTATAGATATATAGGAGTTAAAGAAATAGTTAGATAACTAGCTAAGGTATTTATAATACTACGCTTATAAGCGAAGGTATAGAAAGTATTAGATAACTATTTAGTATGTTACTAAAATAAGCCTAAGAGATATAAGCTCTATAGCCTGTTATAACCTCTATAGTGTTACAAGTAACAAGAAGAATTCTCTCCTTGACAAGTGACGAGATGGCTGAAGGCCTATGGACGTCCACGCCAGAAGGTAATGATCATCGCGGGGCGAGGATCACGTGATTGACATCACGCCAAGACGACCGTCAGACGCTAGTATGTGATGGCAGCAATCCTTTGATGGCAGCCATCAGGACATCAGGCCAAGCAACGGAAAAGTCGTGATGGCAGTGATGGCAGGACTGGAAGCAATGAGGATATAAGGATGGATGGATTTCATTATTACTCTCGTTGTGGTCAACTCAAATTGTACTTTCTTACTAGTATCCTTACTTAACAAGATTGTCACAAGTTAGTCTATCAAATAGATTAGTCTTGTCAAACCCTCCTTAAGCACGCCAACTCCACTGCATCGCCAGACAAGCCTCACGGAACACTAACGTAATACTCACCTGCCTTAGTGCGGACCAGGATAGAGAAGTATAGACCCTTACCCCGTGTAACATATAGCCACTCTCTAGACTATAGACAAGCGTAATAATAGACTTTATTATAAAGCTTCTAAGATTACTAGAACTAGAATTAGCTTAATTTTACGATATAATCCTAGTAATTATAGACTAATTAACTAAGGTAGTAAAATTTATACCTATAGAAGAGACTATTATAGTAGAAGAATGCGCGTATAAAGTCTAAAAGGCACTAGTATTAGAGTATAGAATACCTGAGGAATTTATTATAGATAGAGATAAGCTGTTTATATCTCTATACTAGATAATATTCCTAGTAAAGTTAGGCGTGAAGAAGAAACTTTTAATAAGTTTTTACCCCGAAACTGACGGCTAGACGGAACGAACGAACTAGATATTAGAGTAGTATCTAAGGATGTACGTTAATAAGTTATAGAATAACTAGGTTAAGTACCTACTATTAGTATAACTAGCTTATAATAGCACGAAATCTGTAATAATAAGGTAGTTACTATATTATGCGAACTATAGATATAAGCTGACAGCTTATTAAGATTCTAAGGATATTAAAAGTATCGCAGATAGCGTAGATAAAAAGGTACGCCTTTTACGAGAGCTATACGAAGAATTAAGTAAGTGAATTACTTAAAGAAATCTTATAACGTCTAAAGCAGTAAATAAGCTAAGAATTAAGAGACTAACCTTTAAAGAGGGGGATAAAGTTTTCTTATTAAGATAAAACCTGAAAACTAAACGACTATGCAGAAAACTAGATAATCTCTAGATAGAACTGTTTAAAATTCTAGAGAAAATAGGACTTATAAACTATAAACTACGGCTACTACTAGGTATAAAAGTATACCTTATATTCTATAAAAAGCTTTTAGAACTAGTATTCTAAGACGCTAAACTAGCTAAGAATATTAAACTTAAGAACGATAAGTATATAGTTGAGTTAGTTAAGAACCTACGGAAAAATAGTTGTTAGTAGAAATACTTAGTTAAGTAGTAAGAATGGCCTAATAGCTAAAATACTTAGGAATGAGAAGAAAACTTAATAAACTATAAGGAATTAATACGAGCGTATTATAGATAGTATCTGGAGAGAAGAGGGCTAGGCTCTTAAAGGAAAGGAAGTAATTAAAGGATAAAGGATTAAAAGAATTAGCCTATAACCCGCCTAGATTAGCTAATAGTTTAGATAGTGGTAGTGTCCGTGAAATAGAAAGGCCTATACTACTAGAGGCTAAGCTCCTCTTAGCCTACTCTTTCGTACGATTTTAGACAGCGATTATTGTAAGATTATAACGCGTAAAGGCGCGCTCTTTACTCTTTACCTCTAAAAGTTCACGACGTAAACGAGACGCCTCCGTAGTAGCTAGAGCCTAACGCTTCTTAGCTTAAGCTACTTCTAACTCTTTCTACTTACGCTCTTATTAAACTTATTCCTACTCTTTCTTAGAAATAAATAAACTATACTTAGCGCTAACTAAGATATAACCAGCGTAACGCCTAGAAGACGTCTTAACAAAGTAACGAAGCTTCTTCTCTTTATAGCGCTTATAATAAAAGTTTATCTCTAAACTCTTCTATTCTACTTATATAGTATAAGTACGCTTCTGCTTAGTTAAAGTTTTAAGACGAGAGGTACGTAGCTTTTAGACTTTAGGTATAGTTAGAAAGGCTAGAGTTAGAAAGAAATAGATATAATAGCCTAGAGCCTACTAACCTTATATATAGCTAACGCTTTAACACGCAGTATAGGAAAATAATAACCTAGGGTATTAAGATAATAGCTCTAAAGGGGGAGATAATATTACAAGTAATAGTAAGAAGGATTCTCTTCCTAGGTATAACGGTGAATAATCAAGAAGCTACTTAGAATACTAATAAGAAGAATCGCCGCGGGGCTTAGGATCACATAACTTAGCATCTTACTAAGAAGGGACATCTCGCTAAGAAGGCAGATACTATAATATCTAGAGATATTAGGGATATCTAAAGCATCTCTAGATGCTAGGACATTTAGGAGATATTACAAATATTAGAACTAGAAGTAACGAAGATATAAGGATAAATAGATTTCATTATTACTCTCGTTATAGTTAACTTAAATTATACTTTCTTACTAGTTACTTAACTTTATAAGATTAATACTTATTAGTCTATTTAATATAGATTAGAAATTATTAAACCTATTATTATCTATCTTATAAGCACACCACTCTACTATATCGCCAGACAACTACCTCACGGAGCTATTCACCTGCCCTGCTCGCTCTAACCCGGATTAAGTTAAGAGAAGTATCAGCATCCCACCCCGTGTAACAAATAACACCTAGACGCTCGTACCAAGGCCTACTAGCTATCTAGTTCTTAAAGGTCGTTAAATACTCAACTAAAAATACTAACAAAACAACGACTATATATTTAAAGCTCGTTAGGTAGCAAAAGGATTTTAATAAGAATTTAGCGTTAACTATTAAGAAACGTTCGCCAATACTACTAGGCCTAATCTTATCAGATTGCTACTAGCAATAGCTACAGCTTAAGACTAGATTATTCAAAGCTAGAATATTAAACAAGCTTTCCTAAATGCTCTTATTAATACCACGATATTTATTAAGCAACTAGAAGGATTTTCAGATCTATAATACCCTTAGCACGTCTACCTACTTAATAATGCACTATACGGATTAAAACAAGCCAGTAGACAATAGCAGAAACTACTAGTAAGCCTACTAGGCCAACTAGAATTTTAATCTCTATCTATTAATACAGCCATCTATATTAATTGCGATTAGAAGATTATAATCGCTACTTACGTAGACGATCTACTTATTTTTAGAGAAAATAAGTAAAAGATCAAGAATCTATTCCGCGATCTATCAGATATATTAGATCTAGAGATCAAAGATCTAGGTAATATATCTAAGTTTCTTAGTATCTAAATTATTAGATTAGATCAATTAATCTATATTACCCAAGAGAGCTATCTTTAAAGGCTACTTATCCGTTGTAATAAAAAGAACGACAAACTAAAGCAAATACCTCTTTAATATAGCACAAAGCTTAGTAAAAACGATTAGACAGCGATAACAAAAGATACTAATCTATTTTAATAACAAATTAGCTCTCTAATCTACCTATCTACTTTCACTCAGCTAGATATTAGTTACACAGTTAATCTTCTATCTAGATTTATAGCCAATCCAAGTCCAGAGCATTTTAGCAGTCTTAATTACCTCTAGAGATATCTATCTTAATTAAAGAAGATCAGACTACTCTACCAACTTAATGCTAGCTCTTAAGCTAGATCTATCAAGTTAGATTAATCTATATTAGTTAGATTAGATTAGATTAAGCTAATCGGATCCACGGATGCAGATTAGGGCGGCGATCTTAACAGTCGAAGATCTATAATAGAATATATATTTTTACTTTAACTAAATAAGAACTACTATACGATTTTATAGCTATTAAAGCTATAACTAATAGTGGCTCTATCGAGCGCAAAAGCCGAATTCATAGTATATCGCGAATCAACTAAATAGAGTATTTATCTAATTGTTACACGGGGTAAGAGTCTATACTTCTCTATTCTAGTCCGCACTAAGGCAGGTGAGTATTACGTTAGTGTTCCGTAAGGCTTATCTGGCGATGCAGTGGAGTTAGCGTGCTTAAGGAGGGTTTAACAAGACTAATCTATTTAATAGACTAACTTATAATAATCTTATTAAGTAAAGATACTAGTAAGAAAGTACAATTTAAGTTGACTACAACGAATATAATAATAAAATCCAACCCATTCTTATATCTATTACCTTTAGTCCTGCTATCCCTTACTTCTCTACCATCCCTAGGATAGTTATAATATTAGGGATGGCTGCTATCTTAAGGCGTCCTACTATCTCTTAGATGGTTGCTCTTAGTGGGATAGTATATTACGTAACCTAGCCCCGCGATAATTATTACCTTCTAACGTAGACGTCTATAGGCCTTTAGCTATCTCGTTATTTATTAAGGAGAGAATTCTTCTTATTACTTATAATATTAGCTCCCCTCTTAGAGCTATCGTTCTAATACTCTAGACTATTATTTTCTCGTACCGCGTGTTAAGACGCCGGCTGTATATAAGGTTAGAGCCCGTTCACTTATTATAGCCGTCTCTATCTTATAGTCTTCTTAACTATACCTAAGGTCTAGCCTGTTCGCTAATCTTAAAAGTACACTTTAACTAAGGAGCGCTAATATCGTACCTTAAAAGTAGAGAGTACTTATTTAGAAATAGTTACTAAGTGTGATCGTTATAAGGAGAAGGGTCTACGTTATTTCGTTAATATAGCGTCTAGGTAGTGTGCGGATTATATTACTATAAAGGCGGAGTATAGTTTTTTTATTTCTAATAAAGATTAGGAGAAAGTTCAGCGAGAAAAGCGTTAGAAGCGTCTTAAGATTGCCTAATTAGAGGCGTAATTAGCTTAAAGAAAGGTTAAGCTTCTAGAGGCTAAGAAGTAAAAGCACTTGTTTACTAATTGCGATTTAGTAGTACTAAAAGAGTTAGAGCGCGTAAAAAAGCAGATCGCGAGGAGTTCGGCCCCTAGTACTAATCCTCCTGCTATCGAACTATTGCTATCTAGACTATTAGCTAATCTAGGCGGGTTATAGGCTAATTACTACAATCCTTCTTTTAACTATTTTTTCTCTTTAAGGGGCTGCCCCTCGCTTCTCTAGATACTTCTAGTAGTATTCTTGTACTAGTGACTTATAGTTTATTAGATTTCCTTTAGGTTCCTAAGTATTATAGCTCTTAGGCCATCCTTACTACTTAACTAAGTACTTCTACTAACTACTAATTTTCCGTAGGTTCTTAATTTTCTTGACCTTGTACTCGTCGTCTTTAAGCTCTATATCTATTGCTAGCTTAGTATCTAGAGATACTAGTTCTAGAAGTTTCTTATAAAAGATAGGGTAGATTCGTATACCTTATAGGAGTTTTAACTTATAGTTTACTTTTTCTATTTCCTCTAGAATTTTAAATAGTCCTATTTAGAGGTTATCTAATTTTCTATATAGTCGTTTAGTTTTTAGGTTTTATCTTAATAAGAAAACTTTATCCCCCTTCTTAAAGGTTAGTCTCTTAATTCTTAGTTTATTCGCTACCTTAGATATTGTAAGGTTTCGCTAAGCTATATTCTTACTTAATTCTTTATATAATTCTTATATAAGCTTCGCTTTATCGTCTGCTTCTACCGCGATACTTTTAATATCCTTTAGATCCTAATAAGTAGTTAGCTTATATCTGTAGTTCGCGTAGTACGGTAAATGTTTTATCGTTACTAATTTTATACTGTTATAGGCTAATTACGCTGTTAGTAGTAGTTCTATCTAGTTATTCTATAACTTATTAGCGTATATCTATAGATACTATTCTAATATCTAGTTCGTTCGTTCCGTCTAGCCGTCTATTTCTAGGTAAAAGCTTATTAAAAGCTTCTTCTTAATACTTAACTTTACTAGGAATATACTCTAGTATTTAGACGTAAATAGTTTATTATAATTAGTAATAAACTCTTTAGATATCTTATACTTTAATACTAGTGCCTTTATAACCTCGTACGCGCATTTATCTACTATAATAGTCTCTTCTATAAGTATAAATTTTACTACCTTAGTTAGTTAGTCTATGATTACTAGAATTATATTATAAAATTAAGCTAATCTTAGTTCTAATGATCTTAAGAGCTTTACTATAAAGTCTATTATTACGCTTATCTATAGTCTAGATAGTAGCTATAGAGGTTATAATAGGCTATAGAGCTTATATCTCTTAGGCTTGTTCTAGTAACATACTAAATAATTACCTAGTATTTTCTGCACCTTCGCTCGCAAGCGTAGTATTATAAATACCTTAGCTAGTTGTCTAACTATTTCGTCCACTCCTGCGTATCTATATTCTAGGGACTCGTATAGAGTCTTAATAAGTTTAGTTCTTATATATAGGGGTATATACGTGCTTATATATTCTCTTAGAGCTTTAAGCTCTTTCTTATTATTTATTACTTCTAGCGGGTAGGGGTCCGTTTCTAACGCCCATAACGTTGCTTTTTCCTACTATTATTTCTATAGTATTTCTACTTACTTAGCTACCTTAGCTATCTTAGCTAGTTCTAGCTAGTTATACTTTAGACTGCTATTAGGTATTGTCTTAAGTAAGGCGTTATATAGTTCTTTATAACCCTCTTCGCGTAAATTAGATCTTCTACTTAAAGCGTCTGCTACTCTATTAAGCGTCTCTACGCGGTGCGTGATCTTAAAGTTGAACTAGGCTAGTATCTCTACCTATCGTACTTATTATTAGTTAAGTTTTTTTATTATTATAAAACTCGTTAAGTTCTAGTAATTAGTAAAAACCTTAATCTATTTAGAGAGTTCTAGTAGGTACACATTCTATTATTTAAAGGTATTAACTACTCTAAGTAGTTCCTTATCGTGAATATTGTAATTAAGTTCTACTTCTAAGAACTTCTGTAAATAATAGAATACTAGTCTCTATTTTCTATCTACGCACTATTATAACAACACAGCTCTAAGTACATAGTTAGACGCGTTAGTCTCGACTCTAGTAGGTCGTTAAGAACTATATATCTTAAGTACTAGTACCTCTAGAAATATCTACTTAATTTAATTAAAAGCCTTCTAATATTTCTATTCTTATTTAAAACCTACTTCCTTCTTCGATACTTCTATAAGGGGTGCTGAAATCTTTAAGTAATTCTTAATAAACTTCTGATAGTAATTCGCGAATCCTAGAAAGGACTAAATATTCTTAACTATTTTAAGTATTAGCTATTTCTATATAGTCTATATCTTCGTTAGATTTATTTTTACTTCTTTAGTTAATATAATAAATCTAAGAAACTCCGTTTCCTATATGTAGAATTTACACTTTCCTAGTTAAAGGTATAGCTTATATTCTTTAAGCTTTCGTAGAACCTTCTTAATATACTTAATATATTCTTCGCGTGTACCGCTAAAGTATACTAGTATATTATCTAGATACGCGGTAATAAAGATTCTAAGGTACTTATAAAGTGCATTATTAATTATTAATTAAAAAGTTACTAGCGTATTTATTAATCTAAACGGTATAACTATATACTTAAAGAGTCCGTACTTTATTTTAAACTCTATTATCTATTTGTAACCTTCTTTAATTCTAATTTAGTAAAATTCTTCTTAAATATTAAACTTTATAAACTACTTAGCTCCCTAAAGTTAATCTATAAGCTCTATAATAAGTAGTAGAGGATATTAGTTCTTCTAAGTAATACTATTTAACCTTCTAAAGTTAATATATAGTTGCTACTTCCTATTAGGTTTCTTTATAAATAAAATAGGTAAGGCCATTAGGCCTAATCCTAGTTAGATAAATCTCTTTTTTAAGTTCTTTTAGATATAATTCTATAGCTTAGTATTATACTTAGGCGCTATAGAGTATATTAGTCCTAGGGTTAACTTAGCTCCCTTATTAAGGATAATCTCGTGATCCTAATCCTAATAGTCTACTAGGTCTATTATCTTATTTTCCTTAAATAGTTCTCTAAACTCGTCCGTTTAGTATTCTATTAAAATCGCTAACTATAGTACTAATTCTTCCTTTGTAGTCGCGATCTACCGTATCTAAATAACTTCTACTCTCTAAGAGTTCTTTATATAAATTCTCGCGATCTTATATAGTAAGATTATACTAAATCTCCCGTTCTAGGTTATGTGCTAATTTATTAGGCGTGTCTTATATTATACTCTAGCAACCTTATATATAGGCTCTTAGCTAAGTAATGTCTTCTTTTACTAGTTAATAGTAGGGTTATACTTTAATAACTAATCGTAGCTAATTATTATCTTAGTCTCTCTAAGATCTATAATACTAATCTTTTCTTAGCTTTCTTAACTAGCTAGGCGTAACGTTACTACCTTAGTCTTAAGTTAGATCTAGCCGTTCCTATATGTCGTAGGACTATCGTCGGCTAATACTACTTATATTAGTACTTTCTTGTTCTAATAGGGTATATTATTTCTTTCTACTACTCGTGGCGATATAATAGTTCGTGCTACTCTACTATCTATAAGCGCTAATACCTTATATCCGTCTATAAGTACTATAGCTTTTAATTATAATTCTTTTACTCCTACTTTCTATACTTATCTAAGAGTCGTTTTAGAACTACCTTTACCAGCGTGACTCTATTCCTAGTAGTATTCTAGTTTTTTAACTACCTACTTTCTTTCTTTTTTAGGAAGTAGCCTTCGCCTATCTTAGTGGAATAGTATATTGTATACTAGTTGTTGTAGCAGAAGCTCTAATAGATATTCTTATAGGGTATCTTTCGTTATATAGTTCTCTTTCTTAGTTCTAGCTTCCTACTCTTATAAATTAGGCAATTCTTTACCTTATAAATATTTGCTAGTAAGGTACTATAGTAGTAGTTATCTACCTATTAAGTATTCTTAAACTATTATTAGTGTATAGCGTATTCTTTCCTGTAATGCGTCTATAGAAGTTTACTATACTCTACTAGCGTTTCCTATACTTAGGCCCTATATATTCTATAGTTCTTTACTATATATTCTTCGGCGGAAATCGTACTATAGTAGTAGTTGTCTACTCTTTTAGCTTTCCGTCGCTATTTCTTATAGAATTAGTAATTAATCGTGTACTTAATTTAGTATAACTCTTTATAAGCTTTCTTTTCTCTAGGCTAGTGTATATAGTAATACTATACGCGACACTCGTTATACTATAAATTAGTATAGTAGTAATTATTCTTATTATCTCTAGTTTTTTCTCGCTTCCTTAAGTAATGATTATACTATCTTAGGCAGTTAACCTAATATAGACGCTCGTGTTGCTCTATCTGTTCCTTAAACGTCTAAGATATCTTCTTGTTATTAGGTTCCTTAAACCTAGGTTATTCCTAGGCAGCCCTGTAGGTAATTTTATCTACTTAGGGTCTTAAGATTATAACTTGTCTATTAATATTATAATTATTAGCTTAATGTATATTAGTTCCGTAAATCTAGTACTATTAGTTTCTTAGGCGGCGTAGTACTTCAGCCCCTTTAATCTACTAATCTATTAGTAGTAGTACGTTCTACTTAAAGTCTTAGAGTCTTATTACCTCTTATACTAGCTTAAAGGCCTTATTAGTAGCTTATCTTACTTCTTCGTATAGGTTTAGGTCGCTAAGAGTTTTATTTAGCTTCTTAGTTAGATATAGTATTAGTATCTAAATTATCCTAATCTTAACTACTTCTTATCTAACTTTGTTTTTTAGGTAATCTCTACAGAAGTATCCTACTTTACTATATTAGAGACATACCTTACTATTATAACGCTTCTTGCGTTCTTCTGTAGAGAGTCCGTTATTATACTATCCTTAGAGTTTTCTATTCTTATTCTTAGACTTATCTTATACCTTACTAGTCATGATAGTATTACTATTCTTATCGAACTAGCTACGCTATTTTCTTATGTTAGCTATTACTAGCTAGAATTATTTTCTTTATTAGTTTCTTTTCTATAGTCTATTATTAATGCGTGTCGCTAACTTAATTAGCGTATAAAGCGTGTTTAGTTTGTTATAATATATAAGTCCGTCTTTAATATTTTTCTTTAGACCTACTTCGAATACTATTTAAAGTGCTGCGTTGTTCTAGTTAATTCGTACCTATAGCTACTTAAACTTGGCTATATACGCTAATACTAAACTAGTCTACTTTAGGCGAGTTATCGCTTTCTCTACCTAGTTCTAAGCATCCACTTCCCTAAAGATATGTCCTATCTCTTTCTTAAACTCGGCCTAACTAGTAAATAAGGCATATATCTCGTTCTTTGTTCCTCTTTTTTTAATATCTAATAGGTAGTCCTCTATATATAGCTGCATCTAGCTTAACGCTCGTCCCTTTATATAGGTGCTGGCTATAAAGATCTTTTTCTAGTTATTAGGTACTTCGTTAAATTTATAATATAAGTTAATATTAGTAAGAAATATCCGCAACTTAGTGCGACTTCCATCGTACTTTTCTAGGGTTGCTATTTTTAGCTTCTTAAGTAGTTTCTTGTTTAGGGTGGCCATTAGTTAACCTATAAGTTAGTTAATTATATTCTATAACTTAGCTATCTGCCTTACTTAGGCTTAGCTCTCGTATCTAAGATTAATGAGTTCGTACTTAGGGCTCCTTACCGCTAGCTTGTTATTTCCCTCTTAGGTACTACTAGTTATATTAACATCTCTCTTAGGCGCCGAGCCTAGGATGTGAATATATTCGCTTAAATTTCCTAATATAGTTTAATCTTATTCAGACGCTGCTAGTTAATCCTCCTTCTACTAGATCTGTAGGTAGTTAGAGTGTTACATAGGGTAAGAGTCTATACTTCTCTATTCTAGTCCGCACTAAAGTAGGTAAGTATTACGTTAGTGTTCTGTGAGGCTTGTCTGGCGATATAGTGAAGTTAGCGTGCTTAAGAAGGGTTTAATATAACTAATCTATTTAATAGACAAACTTATAATAATCTTATTAAGTAAAGATACTAGTAAGAAAGTATAATTTAAGTTAACTATAACGAATGTAATGATGAAATCCAACCTATTCTTATATCCGTTGCCTTTGGTCCTGCCATCCCTTACTTCCCTACCATCCCTAGGATAGTTATGATATTAAGAATAGCTGCTATCCTAAGGCGTCCTACCATCCCTCGGATAGTTGCCCTTAGCGGGATGGCACATCACGTGACCTAGCCCCGCGATAATCATTACCTTCTGACGTGGACGTCTATAGGCCTTCAGCCATCTCGTCATTTGTCAAGGAGAGAATCCTTCTTATTACTTATAACACTAATCTAATTCATTAAAGAGATTAAACAACTATTTAATATACTATCAGATAGAACTATTATAATATACTCTAACAGCCAGAGTGCGATCCAGCTATCTAAAAATCCCACCTACCACGCCAGAACTAAACATATCAATATTTAATACTATTTCGTACGTAAGAAGGTAGAGGCTAAACAGATCTAGCTACAATATCAAAATACTAGCTGCCTACTAGCTGATTATCTTACAAAGGCAACAAACACTAAGAAGATTCAAGATTTTCTATCATAAGCAAATCTAATAGATATATCTTAGATCTTAGCTACCTAGCTTAAAGGGGCGTGTTAGAGATCTAAGCTACTTAGCTAATCTCTAATAAGATCAATCTATTAATCGACTAGATCGCTATACTCTAGCGATCTATACCATCATACTACTAGTGTATCACGAGTGTATTAGTAGCGTAAGAGATAAATAAAGATTACGTGTATACAACGTAATCTATCGCTACTAGCTAGTATAAATACTAGTAATAGGAATACTAGATAGAAAGCAGAGCAGATTACAAGAATAGATCAGACTACTAGATTAGATCAATCCAGTCCTTATCTCTCTCCCCTAGCATTATTTCTCTCTTTTTATCCTAGAACCTATCGATTCGCTACCTCTAAGTCTATCGCTAGACAAGTAGACGACTCTACCTCTGAGCTAGCTATAGAACAAGTAGCACCCTCCTTATTTCAACATATGTGTCCTCTTAAACGTAGAGTAAAAAAATCTTCTAACTTTAGCTCCAAATTTCGCACTATAAATTTTAACTTTTCTTCTATCTATTTATATAAATAGATATATACAATATACTAGTTTTATATATATAGTACTAGAAACTATGTAAATAAAATATAGATAGATAGTAGAGGTAATGTAATTAGTAGATAAAGAAAGAATAGTATTAGCTATATATTAACTAGTACTTAGTATATCACCCCTTAGCTTCTACTACTCTAGAATAGCGTCTTACTAAAGATAGAATACAGTTATCTATATCCTTTTATGGTATTTTTGCCTACTATTCTTAAATAGTAGAAATAAAAGTATTAATACTCTTTTCTATTACTCTAACGCTAAGAGAAATGCTAGGTAGCTTAGTAAGCCTATTCTTTGATAAGCTCTATACCTTTTTTATAGGATTTAAATTAGGACTATAAGGTCGATATAGAAATAGCTTAATATAGTTTTATTTAAACTAGCTTAAAACGTTTCTAGCCTTACAGATTTTAGCATTATCCTGTTAAAAACTCCAACCTAGAGTGATTAATTAGTTTAATATATATAGTAATATAAATATTTCTATATATATTAAGAAATATAGAAATATAAGTAAACATTAGTATATATTACTTACCACTTTTAATCTAAGGTTTGACGTGAGGTATTAGGCACTTTCAAATATAGTACGAATTCTGATAGCTAATAGTTAATTTTAGCGTTTTAATAACTACTATATTGGATCTTTCTCCTACCTAAATAGCAGCCCAAACTTAGATAGTAATATCGCGATCTATGTCTTTATTAGTAATTAAGCTAACTACTATAATAAGAATATAATATCTAAAAAATAGATATTATAGGTAAATATTAAAAAATATAAATATTAATCTAAACGTACTTTTATTCTTAGTGTTATGAGCGAAGAGGCCTTCGAACGAGTTTGCATTAGCCTATGGTACAGAAGAAGAAAGATAAGATGAGTTAAGCTGTCGTACGACACCTCTCTCTTTATACCTTACTTCTCTACTCTTCGTACGAGTAAGTTCTAACTAAGCGGTGTGATATAGGCACATGATGTGGGCACGTGATACAATCACGTGCTTTCACTCCACGGGCGCAGCCCATTACACTTAGTAGAAATAAGCTTTTAGCCTAACTACTAATTTCTTCGTTTTCTTATATATTCTGATCAAGATCTATACCTACGTTCGATTCCACACTGGTCTAAGAATATAATCTTTCTAAAATTAATACTAGAAAGCTCTATTAACTAGTTTTTAGTATAGGCTAGTCTCTTTTTAGCTCTAGAGGCGTTTAAAATCTGTTTTTTAGAACAGATATTAATAGTCTAACCTTAATTCTTAAGAGCCCTTTAAAGCGTTCTAGAAGAAATATATAGAGTATTTTCTCTTATTAAACACTTCTTTTACTTCTTAGGACTTCTAATAATATCTCTATTAATATCTCTTAAAGCTCTAGAAGATAGCTTAGAAACCCTGCCTCTACTAGCTCTTTCTTAGTTAAAATAACTTATCTTCTTTTTTTTAATTCGGTATTTAGCGTTATAAATAGCACAGGGGCTTTTATTAAAGTATTTTATAATATTTCCTAGTAGTACATTTACATCTAGTAACTTATCAAGTTACGATTTAAAATTTAATAATTTTGCGTACATAAGAGAAGAATATAGTTCTAAGTTTAAAAGAGAGAAAAGATATTACTGTATACTCTAATATTACTAATTACTAACTAATATAGAGCTTATATAAGTTGTACTTAAAAATAACCTTTATTTATTTCTATATATTTAACGTATAAACTATAATAACTAAGATGCTTATATAATTACTTAGTAAGTATATTACTAACACATATAGACTAATATTAAAAAGGTTAAAATTTACAGCGCGAAATTTAGAGCTAAAGTTAAAAGATTTTTTTACTCTACGTTTAAGAGGACAGATAGCCTTCCTAGTGCTGACTAAGCAGCCTTACCAGACTATAATCTTAAACGCCAAGAAATTCTCTATTCAACGATATATTTTTTATTAGTTTAGCGCTAATACCCATCGAGTAATGGATGTTTAAAAATCACAACTTTTTTATGTTCTTTATTTTGGTCACCCCACTGTATATAGATATATTATAATATTATGTAGTAGAGCAATATTTTAGAGAGCAAACAGATAAAATATAGTTACTTCGTTAACTTCTAAGATAGAACTTATTACGCTAAAAGATATATCTAAAGAAATAATAGCGATTAAGAGATTCTTGAAAAAATAAGTAATTAATTTAGAGAAGCTATAGACTATATAGTGCGATAAATAATAGATAATAGGATTAGTATTTAGAAAAAATAAGCGTTTTGCTTTATGCTCTACTTTATAGATATCTAGAATTTATAGTTAAGATAGGAATATATAAAAGAATCGTTTTAAGTATAATACCTAGAAATAAATAGTATACCTATAGATAGATTGACTATATTACTAACTTATTATTAATTTATTAAGTTTAAGAAGCTACTTAATCTGTAAAACGCTAGCAGAATAATTACTAACTTAGAGAAAATATTATTAAAAACCTCAAGAGCTAGTAACTAAAAGTATATCAGAGAAGAAAAAGAGAAATTATAATACTTATCTCTTTTATTATACTTAAGCGCTAAATAAAAGTAATCTATTTAAAACTATTACTAAGATAAAAGAGAATTAAGAATAATATTTTTTATCTAAGAGGGCTAGAAGAGAAAACTAATACGTAAACTCTCGAGTAGCTATATTAGGTAACCTCTTCTACTTCTCTATATCTCTCTAAAGCTTATTAATTTAAGTATATAAAAGCTTTACGCGTACCTAAGAAGCTAAGATAAAGTTCTAATAATTTTAAGTAGTAAATAATATATCCTTAACCTTCTTCTTAAGACTCTTCTTAAGACTATACTTAGTAGTATACTTAATACAGAACTTTATAAACTCTAAAGTAGATAGCTAATTATAAGAAGCTAGATATATTAAGTAACTAGAGAATAGAAAAGTAATTAGTCTTATTATAAAGAGTGGAACTTTCTAAAAAAGAAAATAGAACGCTAGTATTACTAAAGGATAATAATAAACTATAACTATATAAAGGAGAAATAGCTATATATAAAGAAAAAATATACTAATTACTTTAGCTTTAAGGCTAAAATAAAGTTTTATATATAGGCGAATTAGATTTATAGTAATAATATAATCTATAATCTAACTTACGTTAATAACTAGACTTATAACTAAACTTAGAAATACTAAGATATAAAGTAGAGAAAGTATACTTATCTAAGTACTTCGAATAGTACTTACTTAGCGTCTAATATATAGATAATTAGTAAGGTTTCTTAGTATAGTTTAAAGAAGACAGAGAATAGCAAAATAAGATATAGAGGCATTATAACTTAAGAGTAGAAGAGTATACGCTCTCTTTAAAGAGATTATTATTAAGATAGCTTAATTAGAATTTTTTAAAGTTAAAAATCTTACGAATAAGAGTAAGACGCTTATTATAGAAATTAATAATCTAAATAGTTAAGATTAGTAAAGATTAGTAATTTATAAGAAGAGACTAACTTATATTAGCTTTTATAAGCGCTTTCTAACTTTAATAGAATATATCTACTAACTTAAGATACTACTTAGTAGAATAACCTATATAATAAGAACTATTAGACTTAAATTTATTATAGTAGATACTATTATAAGTACTACGTAATTTACTTTTAGCCTACTTATAGTAAGAATATCGTATAGAAGCGCTATAAGAAGAACTAATAATAATATAAGCCTAGGTTACTAAATAACTAGAGTTAGTCTAGATATTAGGTATATTCTAAGAAGTATTCTGAGTTTTATTAGACTTTTATAGGAAGATAACTAAGATTAAGAATTAGTATTTATAGGACTAGAAGTAAGATTAATAATCTTAAAATACAGTTAAGATATAAGTAAAGGCGAAGGTGTAATCTTCTCTATATTAAGCTTAGAGATAGTATAATCTAATTAATAACTATACTCTTTAAAGATTATAAGATACTAATTACAAGTAAACTAATAAGGTAGAACTAGCTAGCTAAGCGCATTATACTTTAAGTTCTAAACGTATAGAAAAGGAAGATTAATGATATAGAGCTACTTATTAGATAATTTAATAAACTTCTAATTAAGAATGTAATAGAAAGTTTAAAAAACTCTTAATAGTAGTATAATTCCACTTAAAGATCACTTAATTTATTATATTGCGCATTATATAGAAAGGCAATATAAAAAAGCGCAAAGCTTTACTAACTTAGTAAGGAAAATAAAAGAAAAAAAAGGATATGCTATAGTAAGCTAGTGGTAGAATTAGCTACAATAGATAAAGGAAAAAAGCTAGTAATTAATATAGTATTAATCTAAAGAATAAGAAAGATAAGTAGTAGAAGCTATAGTAACGGAGAGGTAGAGGCGCGCGTAGTTAGTAGAGTAAAGTAGAGAAGAAAGGTTAGAATAAGTAGAGGAAACTAATATACTACTTAGAATTAGTAAATAATAGTAACGCTAAGGATATCTATTTTACTAACTATTGTTTTAGTAGATAGCTAGATTAGGCTACCTTTACTATCCGTAACTAATTAGATTGTATTAGCTATACTATAATAACTTAAGTAAGAAATACTAATCTAACTATATTTAGTAAATTACTATAAAAGAGAGTAGAAATTAACTAGTAGGTAAAATTAATCTAATTAAGAAAACTAATCTTATAGTTACTACGATAAGTGACTATATAAGTAATAGTAATTTATAAATCCTATTATGTCTTAGTATTAGCTAGAGAGTTAAGGTAAGAGAATCTTTAATATAGAAATATAAGATTATTCATATTTAAATGCTAAGAATCTTATAAGTATAAGTAATATTAAGTACTATATAAGATAATAAGTAAAAATTTAACAAGTATATACGCTAAATAAATAAAGATTGGAATAAGGTACGCCTATACTAATTACTATTATAGAGATTAAAAAGAGCTTCGATATAATCTTTAGAATCGTATAAGGCTCTAAAAAAAAGAAAGTAATAATAAATCTATCGCGTTACTCTTTATACCTATACTATTTATATACTATAAAGAGAAAACGTTGAATATTTAATTAAAAGTACTTTAAAAGCGAATAGTAATATGGGAATTAATAAAGACTATAAGAGATACGCTAGAAACGAATCTAGTATAAGACGCTGCGTAAGCGGTAGCTAGTAGATTACTTTAGTATTAGATATAGTTGATATATTAAGTCTCTATCAGATACGTCTTAGTTAGAAGAATAGTTTTCTAATTAATTAAGCCTCTTTTAGCCTTAGATTATATTAGTAGGCTTAATTTTAGTTTGTAGTAAATTATCATCTTAGAGGTAATTATACTTAATAAGTATATTAGATAGCTACTAATATGACATAATAAAGTAGAAAGAATAGGTTAACTATTCTTTAGAGTATAAGAGAGGGGGTAGATACTATTTAGAGACGTTAGAGTAGTAATAAACTATAATATTCTAATAAAAGAAGTAATATCTCTAAGAGTATATACTAAATAAAGAATAATAAGATAATCTCTAGTCTAAGAGAGTATATCGCAGAACTAATAAGTTAGTTAGTTAGTAACTAATCTAACTTAGATTATATAATCTATCTAATCGTTTAATCTATCTAATCTTATTAGATAGTTAAATAGTAGTTTAAACAAAGATTAAGATAGATTACTAAATAGAGTTAGACTTAGATAAATAAGTATATAGTCTAACTTATCTACTATCAAAGGCTAGAGAACTTTAAATAAATAGAATATATTAAGAATGATAGACTAATTAATCTGCTAATCTAGATAAGTAGATTAGTTAAACTATATACTTATTTAACTTAGTCTAACTCTATTTAGTAATCTATCTTAGTCTTTATCTAATCTACTATTCCTCTATTTAATAAGATTAGAAAGATGAAAGGATTAGATATATTATATAATCTAGGTTAAATTAGTTATAAACTAACTAACCTATTAATTCTACGACACACCCCCTTAGACTAGAGGTTATCTTATTATTCTATAGTTAATATATACTGTTAGAGGTATTAATTCTTTTATTAGAATATTGTAGTTTAATACTAGTCTAACGTCTCTAAGTAGTATCTACTCTCTCTCTTATACTCTAAAGAATAGTTAACTAATCCTTCTTACTTTATTATATAATATTAGTATTTATCTAATCTACTAATTAAGTAAAATTATCTCTAAGATTATACTTTATCAGAAGCTACTATTAAGCCTACTAATATCATCTAAGGCTAATATAGGCGCAATAGATTAGAAAACTATTTTTCTAATTTAGACGTATCTAATTAAGACTTAATATATTTACAATACCTAATACTAAAGTAATCTACTAGCTACTACTTATATAGGATCTTATACTAGTTTAATTTCTAGGGTACCTCTTATAGCCTTTATAAATCTCTATCTTAGTTTTTACTTTTAGCGTACTTTAGATTAAATATTTTATATTTTCTCTTTATAGTATATAACTAGAAAGAGTATAAAGATTAACGCGATAGATTTAATATTACCTTCTTTTTCTTAGAGATTTATATAATTCTAAAGATTACGCCTTTATTAATTAAGCGTATATACTAGTTAATATTGTACTTATAACTCTATATAGTGCTTAGTATTACTTACGCCTATAAGATTCTTAGCGTTTAAGTATTAACTATCTTATTTTTTTATATCTAAGATTTACTTACTTTACATTGTTAGCTAATACTAAGTAATAATAGAATTTTTTTAATCGCTAATATATACGTAGTTACTTATAATAGTAACTATAAGATTAATTTTCCTAATAAGATTAATTTTACATACTAGTCAATTTCTTCTCTCTCTTAAAGTAATTTACAAACTATAGTTAGATTAGTATTTTTTACTTAGGTTATTATAGTAAGACTAATATAATAAAATTAATTGCTATAGTAAAGATAGCCTAATCAAGTAATCTACTAAAAGAATAGTTAGTAAAAAAGATTTACTTAGTATTACTATGATTAATTAATTCTAGGTAGTATATTAGTTCTCTCTCTTTTTATTCTAATCTTCTCTTCTTTATTTTACTATATAAACTACGTGCGTCTCTACCTTTCCAGTACTATAGATTCTACTACTTATCTTTCTTATTCTTTAGATTAATACTACATTAATTAGTAGCTTTCTTCTTTTATCTATTATAGCTAATTCTACCGCTAGCTTACTATAGTATATCTTCTTATTTTTCTTTTATTTACCTTACTAAGGTAGTAATACTTTATACGTATCTATATAGCCTTTCTATATAACGCAAAATATAATAAATTAAGAGATCTTTAAGTAGAATTATACCGCTATTAAGAGTTATTCTTAGATTAACTCTAATATTATTAACTAGAAGTTTATTAAGATACTTAATAAGTAGCTTTATATGATTAATCTTCTTATTCTATATATCTAGAACTTAAAGTATTTAACGCTTACCTAGCTAATTCTATCTTATTAGTTTACTCGTAATTAGTCTCTTATAATCTTCTAAGAGTATAGTTATTAATTAGGTTATAATATCTCTAAGCTTAATATAGAGAAGATTAAGACTTTACTTATATCTATACCTTAACCTTATTTTAAGATATTAAAGGCTAAAGAACTTTGAATAAATAGAATGTATTAACAATAATAGACTGATAAATCTACTAATGTAGATTAGTAGATTAGTTAGACTATATACTTATTTAACTAAGTCTAACTCTATTTAGTAATCTATCTTAGTGTTTATCTAATCTACCATCTCTCTATCTAATAAGATTAGATAGATTAAAGAATTAGATAGATTATATAATCTAGGTTAGATTAGTTACTAACTAACTAACCTATTAGTTCTTCGACACACCCCCTTAGACTAGAGGTTATCTTATTAGTCTATAGTTAATACAGGGGGGTGACAAAAAAAAACGTAGTTAAAAAAGTACTAGTTTTTAAAAGATGATAACTCAGCTTATAGAGCACCTATACTTAAACGGGTTAGTCCGTTGAAAACTAGATATCAAGTAGTTTATAATGACGATATTACGTAATGCTTAGTAAGCTTATTCCTGGCTACAAAATATACTATAGTTCGAGAAGTAATTTTTCTAGATTCTAGCTAAATATTTCGCGCTGCTATTTTTAGAACTTATATAGTAATAAGTGCTATATAGAGTTAGATTAGTGAGATGTATAATATATATTAAGATCGAGATATGTTATCTATCTATTTTTTAAGATATAGCAATACTTTGTTTTAAAATAAGATGTTTTCTATTATCTTCTAGCTACTAACTAACACTTTGTATACCAGCCACGTGCTTCTACTACTCTAGTATATCGGTTTTCCATAGATAAGATACAATTATCTATATCTCTTTGTGGAATATTAGCCCACTCTTGTTTAATTGCGCTAATAAAAGTATTTATACTCTTATCTGTAGAGCCAACGCCAAGAGACCTACTAGGTAGCTTAGTAAGCCAGTTCTTAAGTAAGCTCTATATGTTTTCTATTGGGTTAAGATCTGGGCTATATGGCGGATGCTTAAAAAGTCTAATATAGTTACGCTGAAACCACTCTAGAACGTTCCTAGCTATATGGATCTTAGCGTTATCTTGCTGAAAACTCCAGCCTAAATAGTTTTAAATTAGCTCTATAATTTAATATACTTAGGTAGAAATGTATTATTAAATATTCTAAGAAAAATACAAATATATTTTTAAAATATATATATTAAATTTACCTCTCTTTATTTTTGGTTGTATATAGGGTATTAGACACCGCCTAATATAGTGGTGAGAGCGATGAGAAATAGTAGATTTTGGTGTTTTTATTACTACTATATCTGATCTTTCACCTATCTAAATTGCGGCCCAAACTTGGATAGTTATATCATAACCTAGAACTTTATTAGTAAGCTAGATATAGATAAGATATATATATATAATTATTATATATATCTAGTAGATATATATTATATATATAGGAGTTTCTAATACGTACTAGTAGTTTTACTAGAAACTAGAGTTCTTCCACCTTTGGAATTACCGCGTTTTCTAGTATATTCTGAGCGAGATCCGTGCCTACGCTCAACGCCACACTCGTCTGAGAATTTAATCTTTTTAAAATTAATATTAGGAAGCTCTTTTAGCTGTCTCTTAGCGTAGGCTAGTCTTTCTCTAGCTCTAGACGCGTTTAACGTTGATTTTTTAGAGCAGATGTTTACTGTCCAGCCTTCTACTCTAAGAACTCTTTGAAGAGTTCTAGTAGAAACTTCTAGATTATTCTCGCGGATTAATCTAGAATTTGTCTTCTTTAGGCTCTTAGTTATATCTCTATTAATAGCTCTTCTAGTCCTAGTAGAATGCTTTGAAACCCGGCCTCTACTAGCTCTTTCTTGCTTAGTAATGTTTTTCTTTTTTTTATTAATACGATAAATAGCGTTGTAGATAGATCTTAGAGGCTTCTGAAAGTAGATAGAAATGTTTTTAATAGCTATATTAGCGTTGATAAGCTGATTAACTTTAGCTTTAAATTTAGAAAGTTGTGGATCCATCGAGAGGAATTAAAGATCTAAGAGACTAAGAATTAAAAGAGTGATATATATATAATATTCTGACTAATTGCTGACTAATATACCGCTTATGTAAGTATAGGCTAAGTACTAGATGTATTAAGAATCTATTATATATATAGGCTAGAGTAACTAAGACCATTATTACGTGATCTATATATCTACTACTACTATATATATAACTATTAGCTATATAGCTCTATCTACTATAGAGTTCTAAAAGTTCGAAATTTTTTGAAATTTTCCTAAGTATTTAAGCTATTATAGATCTACCTAACGCTGTAATAGAATATCACGTGACACCTATGTAAAATACTAGAAGATCTTAGCTTTAAAACGCACTAACTTTTATAGCTATAGCCACTATCGCTGCTGAGTAATTTTCTTTTGAAAATAATAACTTTTTTTACTACGTTTTTTTTTTGTCACCCCACTGTATATACTCTTAGAGATATTAATTCGTTTATAAAAATATTATAGTTTATTACTAGTCTAAAGTCTCTAAGTAGTATCTACTCTCTCTCTTATACTCTAAAGAATAGTTCACTAATTCTTTTTACTTTATTATATAATATTAGTATCTATCTAATCTACTTATTAAGCGTAATTACCTTAAAGATTATACTTTATTAGAAGCTACTATTAAGCTTACTAATATAATCTAAGGCTAATAAAGGCTTAATAGATTAGAGAACTATTTTTCTAATTAAGGCGTATCTAATTAACGCGTAAGACTTCTTTAATACCTAATACTGAAGTAATCTACTAGCTACTACTTATACTAGATCTTATACTAGTTTTATTTCTAGAGTACCTCTTATAGCTCTAATAGATCCCTATCTTAATCTTTACTTTTAGAGTGCTTTAGATTAGATATTCTATATTTTCTCTTTATAGTATATAACTAGTAGAAGTATAAAGATTAACGTAATAAATTTAATACTACTTCTTTTTTCTTAGAGCCTTATACGATTCTAAGGATTACGCCTTTATTAATTAAGCGTATATACTAGTTTATTCCTTACTTATAACTCTATATAGTACTTAGTATTACTTATTTCTATAAGGTTCTTAGCGTCTAGGTATTAACTTTCTTATATTTCTATATCTAAGATTCTCTTACTTTACCTCTCTAGCTAATACTAAGTAGTAATAGAATTTTTTTAAATCGCTATAACCTACGTAGTTACTTATTCTAGTAACTATAAGACTAGTTTTCCTAATTAGATTAATTTTACTTACTAGTTAATTTTTTCTCTCTCTTATAGTAATTTACTAACTATAGTTAGATTAGCGTTTCTTACTTAGGTTATTATAATAAGGCTAATATAATTTAATTAGTTACTATAGTAAAGGCGGCCTAATCTAGCTATTTACTAAGAGAATAGTTAGTAAAAGAGATTTACTTAGCGTTACTATCATTTACTCATTTTAGGTAGTATATTAGCTCTCCCTCTACTTATTCTAACTTTCTCTTCTCTACTTTACTATATAAATTACGCGCACCTCTACCTCTCTACTACTATAGCTTCTACTACTTATCTTTCTTATTCTTTAGATTAATACTATATTAATTACTAGCTTTTATTCTTTGTCTATTATAGCTAATTCTACCCCTAGCTTACTATAGTATATCTTCTTATTTTTCTTTTATTTACCTTACTAAGGTTGTAAGACTTTACGCTTCTCTATATGGGTTTTCTATATAACGCGTAATATAATAAATTTAGAGATCTTTAAGTAGAATAATACTACTATTAAGAGTTGTTTTTAAATTAACCTTTATATCCTTAACTAAGAGTTTATTAAATTCTCTAATAAGTAGCTTTATACCATTAATCTTACTATCTTATATAATTAGAACTTAAAGTATAATACGCTTAGCTAGCCGATTCTACCTTATTAGTTTACTTAAAATTAGTCTCTTACGATCTTCTAAGAGTATAGTTATTAATTAGATTATACTATCTCTAAGCTTATTATAGAGAAGATTAAGGCTTTATTTATACCTATATCTTAATCTCGTTCTAAGATTATTAATCTTACTTCTAGTTCTATTAATACTAATACTTTATCTTAGTTATCTTCTTATAGAAAGTTTAGTAAGACTAAAAATATATCTAAGAATACGCCTAATATCTAGAACTACTCTAGTTATTTAGTAACCTAAGCTGATATTATTATTAGCTCTCTTTAAAGCGCTTATTAATACTATATTGATTATCAGTACGCTAAAGGTAGATTACGTAGTACTTATAATAGAATCTACTATAATATATTTAAGTCTAATAGTTCTTGTTATATCATTTCTTCTACTAAGTAGTATATAAAGTTACTATATATACTTGATTAGAGGTACAAAGTACTTATAAAGGCTAATATAATTTAGTCTCTTTATATAAATTACTAATTTATACTAATATTAACTATAAAAATAAGTAATTAAGCTATCTTAATAATAATCTCTTTAAAGAGAGCGTATACTCTCTTACCTCTAAGCTATCGCGCTCTTATATCTTATCTTAATATTCTTTCTCTTCTCTAATCTATACTAAAAAACCTTACTAATTATCTATATATTAGACGCTAAGTAAGTACTATTAGAAGTACTTAGATAAGTATACTTTCTCTACTTCTTATTTTAGTATTTCTTAGTCTAGTTATAAGTCTAGTTATTAACGTAAGTTAGATTATAGATTATATTATTACTATAAATCTAATTCACTTATATAGAGAACTCTATCTTAGCCTTAGAGATATAGTAATTAGTACATTTCTTTTATATATTTAGCTACTCCTCTTCTATATAGTTATAGAGTGCTATTACTCTTTAATAATACCAGCGTTCTATCTTACTTTTAGAACGTTCCGCCCTTTATAGTAAAGCTAATTACTTCTCTATTCTTTAGTTACTTAATACGTATAACTTCTTAAAATTAGCTCTTTACTTAGAGCTCTATAGAGTTTTTTATTAAGCGTACTACTAAATCTAGTTTTAAGAAGAGCCTTAAGAAGAACGTTAAGAATAGATTATTTACTACTTAGAATTATTTAAACTTTATCTTAGCTTATTAGTAACGCGTAAAGCTTTTATATACTTAAATTAATAGCTTAAAAGAGATATAGAGAAGTAGAAAAAGTTAGCTAATATAGCTACTTGAGAGTTTACGTATTAGTTCTCTCTCTTAGCTCTCTTAGATAAAGATATCTAATTCTTAATCTTCTTTTATTTTACTAGTCGTTTATATAAGGTTGTTTTTATTTAGAATTTAGATATAACAAAAGAGATACATATTATAATTACTTACCTTATACTCTTATATACTTATAGTTATTAGCCCTCTAGTCTCTTAATAATATTTTCTCTAGGTTAGTAATTATTTTACTAGCGTTTTAGAGATTAAGTAGCTTCTTAAACTTAATAAAATATTAATAAGTTCGTAGTTTAGTTAATTTATCTATAAGTATACTATTTATTTCTAAGTAATATACTTAGAATAATTCTTTATTATATTTCTATCTTAACTATATATTCTAGATATCTATTTATTAGAGCCTAGTAGTGATACGCTTATTTCTCTAACTATTAACCTAGTTATTTATTAATTATTATTCTATATAGTCTAGAGCTCTTCTAGATTAATTAGTAGTTCTTTAAAGAATCTCTTAATCGCTATTATTTTTTTAGATACGTATTCTAGCGCGAGGAGTTCTATCTTAATAGTTAATATAATAACTATACTTTATCTTTTATTCTTCTAAAATATAAATCGACTATATAATATGATGGTATATCTATATAATATACGACGCGTCTCTAGATTATCCGCGAATTATATATTACTATAGATAATTAGGTCTAAACTATTAAAATCTCTATACTAGATTACGTCGTAGCGCGTCTAATATAGGTAAATAATAACCCGCTTAACTATCTTTATATACTAATTACTTAAGTTAGTTAAGAAGTATAATAGCTTTAATATAGCGAATGCGATATCTAGCCTAAGTATAATTATAGTATATAATACTAATCTAACTCTTTTTTAATATACCTTAATCTATTAATTTATTACCTTACTTTTATTCTTAACTAGCTCCTCTAATTGTAGTAGAGTTAGTAGAAACGTCTAACTATTAAGACTAAACTTCTTTGCGATCTTATTAATACATATATTATAGATTTGTATAGTTCTTTAATTAATATAGTTTCTTATTACGCGCACTTTTAAGAACTACTCTACTAGCTCATAATTCTATATCTTATTCTTAAATTTAATATAGTTCTATATTACGATAGCTCATCATTTATTATTTTTAAAGTATAGAATAAAAGTATCGTTAATATAAAATAATACTTATACTTTTTAGTTCTGATTAAAGAAGAGATAAAGCTTCTTCATTAAACTTATAGCTCTAATTCTTATAGTAATTCTAGAAGCTTTTATACTAGATAAGTAAAGAGTCTCTTAGACTATATAATATATAATTAAGTTAGATGTATATTCTCTCCTTCTTAAATCTATCTTATATCTTATAGATTACTAAACTTATTACTATAATTCTTATATTTAGAATAACTACTATAATATTATATTATCTAATCTTTAGGCTAAACTCTGCCGCTATTGCTATCGCTATATAAAAAGACCTTATAGCTAATATTACTACATAGGTTAATTTAAGTAAGCCTTTCTTTAATAGATTACTTTTTATAATAATTCTTACCTTATATTGTACAAAATACATATCTTAATTAAACATATAAGTCTATACCTACTTTAGTAGAAGTAAGTAATAAGCTTAATCTATTACTATTAGTTTATTAATCTTAGTTTAGGTCTCTTTAGTATATAGAGTCTTAACCTCTTTCTATACTACTTTATGGAATAGAGTTTTGTTATAGAACTAATAGGTTGGTTAGTTAGTAACTTACCTGACCCGTGTTATATAATCCGTCCGATCTTTTAATCTATCTAATAAGATGAGATAGAGAAATAGTAGATTAGATGAAGACTAAGATAGATTACTAAATAGAGTTAAACTTAGTTAAATAAGTATATAGTCTAACTAATCTAATAATCTAAATTAGTAGATTAATTAGTCTAATATTCTTAATATATTGTATTTATTTAAAGTTCTCTAGCCTTTAATAGGAATAACCTCAGTGCTATAAGATCGTAGTATTATTCTCCCTACGTATTTTATACTACTAAAACTTTAAATAACGAATTAAATACTCTATTATTAATTAACCCTCTCTAAATAATCTATTACTAAAGATTATAACAGTTATATTATTATAACAATAATCCTTGTAAAACTAGAGACGACTAGCTAATATAGTTTACTTAGCTCCGTTCTTATACCTAAGATAAATGTATTTATTACTTAATTAATCTAGATCTTCCTACTATTCCTCTAATCTAGAACCGTGAACTAGTTTACTCCTAGATTCTAATTAAGTTATTGCCTATACTAGTTTTACGCTTAGAACTATGTAATAAGAAAATTAAAGAATACTGATAAGTAACTCTTTAATATGAAGTAAAGTTAAGAGTATATAAGCTAGATACTACTAACTATCTAGAAGACATTAATTAATATAAAGTCTGATTCACAAAGTAGATTTGCGATATTACTTATCATAGTAATATATAAGAGTAGATTTCTAAGACTATATCCTAGAATTATCTCTCTATAGTTATACTTAAGCTCCATAATACTAGATCTTTAACCTCTTAGGCTATTATTTAAGAACTAAAAAGCAATCTAATACTAATAGATTAGGCTAATATAGACTAGGTTAGAGAGTAGTATTATACGTATCTTAATAAAGTTAAGTATAGCTAAGTTAGTTCTAAACGCTAGTTTAATAAATAGAAACTTCTATATAGAAAGGCTTAGGCTTTTAATGTACTAGACGTTAAGAGTTAGTTTACTCTTACTAACTTTCTTAATACGTTAGTACTACGTATCGAACTAGAATTTACTAAGAGTACCTACCTACTAATAGCTTAAGACTATACTAAAGGAAGACTAGAGATAATAATAGAAGAGCTAGCGTAGTTATTCTCTATTCTACTCTAATTTATTATAGCTATAGTAGTAAAGAGTAAAGGATATAGAATATTTATATTAATCTAAAATATAGAGTTATAGCCTAGGCTAAAACTAGCTATAAGAATATTTACGTGCTTATATAAACTATAAGAATTATACTTATAAAATCTACTAATCTATAGAAGATTATATACGGCGCTAACTAGATTAACTAAAGTTAGACTACTACTAATTATACTCTCTAATATAGTATAAAAGAAGATATATAAAAGAATTAATAAGCTAGAGTAGGCTACGCTACCTAACTATCTTATGTAGAATAGCTAGAAGATAGTTATAGCTATAGTTACGACCTTTAATTATAAGAAGTAATATAAATACCCTAAATACTTTATTACTATAGTACTATTTAATCTAGTACTATTCTAGAAAAAGGAAGAAATACTGTTAGAGATCTATAGTATTATACTATATAAACTCTACTCTCTCTTAATAAGTATAATTCTTAATAGTAAAAGGTAGTTTACGTAGTTAATAATAAAAGCTTATTGATTCTAGGTATCTTTAAGCTAATAATAGAATAGAAGATGGTTAACGTAGAAATAGAATCTCTTACTATTAGAGAAACAGAGGATCGCTTAATTAAGAACTTCTTTAATAGAGATTGCAGACTAAAGACTAAGGATTTATTACTTAAGAACGTTAAGTTTGTTGATTATTATTATATTAATATTATATTAGGAGAATATCTTAACATAGTAGGAGTATAGTATTACTCTCTAGATAGTACTCTAAGATATAAATTACTAAAGAATAACGTAGTTATAGCTACGCTAATTAAGTATTATAACTTTACTTTTATTAAATATAATAAGATTAATACTTACTCTTCTATATTAATAACTATAAATGCTATTAAAAGATTAGTTTAGCTAAGTCTAAGAATAGACGATAAGGGGCTATACTACTAAAAGTTAGGATACCTAAGTTAGCGCGTACTTCGCGTATTAGCTTATACTATATAGAATATTAAGATTATTAGTATAAAGAGAATTAAATATAAGAACTATATAAGTGCCTATACTATATAGGTAATCTTAAGATAACTGCGTAAGAGATTATCTCAACTATTTTTCTATATATATTAGAATCTATTTAATATACTTACTAGAAGAATATATAAATAATAGGCGATAATTATAAAGACAGACGTCTTAGGTAAGCTATATAATAATAAAATATAGTTAATAATGATAAGCGAAATTATAAGAGTAATTAAGAAGTTTATTATAACTATTAAATAGAAATAAAGTATTAAGAGAATTAAGATCTACTAAGATAATAATACTATAATACTTCTCTAGAGAGAGAAATTAAGATATTAAGAAGAGGTAGAAAAAAAGGGTATTATAATTACAAGTCTACTACTATATACGTATAAGCTGAATAGAGTAGTAAAAAGAGTAGGCTAAGAGCTAATTCTAAAAGTAATTAAAATGCGTACTAGCGTAAACCTCTCTAAAAGGTTATAGCTAAAAGTAATAGATACTATAGTATACCTCTATAGTATAAGCTTAATAGAAATCTACTTCTTTAGATTAGCTAATAAAGTACTAGACCTATAGTTTAGAAAAAGCTTTTAAGAGTATAGTACGTTATAAATTAAATCTATAATAGCTAATCTCTACTTAGACAAGAGTAAAATGTTTACCTATAGCTATCGCGTATATCTGCTAGATTAGAAGCGTATAGCGGGGCGAGATAAGAGAGAGTTTAAATTTTACTTAAGACCCCATATTAGATACTTAATAATATATATTATATTTAATATATACTAAGTATAGATACTAATACTTAATGAGATAATTATAACACGTAACGTAACTTTTAATAAGATACTATTATATAAGGGTTAGAGAGATTGAGAAATACTTAAAGATAAAGTAGTAAGAATTATTAATATATTACATAATAGCGAGTTAGAGAATGTTAGGCTAGAGAAAGATATCTTACTACTAATTAAGAGAAGAGAAGTAGTAGAAGAAGAACCTATTACTAATAAAGAAATTAGTAACAAGCTAGTAGATAATTATAAAATAGAAATAGGCTAGTTTAGTAATTATAATTATATATTAGTAGAATCTATATAGAGTATAAGCGTAGCTAGTAAGTACTTAGGAATTCGCGCGGATTAGAAATCTACTTTTATACTTTCTACTCTAGAGTTAACTCTAGTACTAAGAATATAAAGAGTAAGAGGCCTTAATAACTATAAGAAAGTATATCTACCTAAGAGAGCTAAATTATTATAGCCTATAGTACGTTCTTAAAAAGAGTAACTACTAAGAGGTTAAGAGTAGGAGTGCTCTTCTTAGTTAGACAATTGCGCTAGTTGCGTAAACTCTAATATACTAGGCGAGTCTAATAAAAGAAATCTACCTATATAATAGAGTTAAAGAATTAGGTAAGAAGTACTAAAGATTAATAGATCTCTAAATAAATAGCTACTAGTATAGTATATGCGTAAAGACTACGATTCTAATAATTAACTAAAGAGTACAATATCTAGAGGTATATATATATTAATTACTAGACTAAAGAGATTAGAAGATATATAGAATAATTTCTATTATACCTTTATCTTAAGAGTAGTACGTAAATAAGATAAGTAGTAGTACTATAAGATACTAAGCGTAGTAGTTATAGTAGTAGCGCTTAAGAAAGTAATACTATAAGTATTAAAGAATTATCTATATAGAAATAATCTTACTAACTCTCTAAATACGTAGAAGTAAATAATACTATATCTACTTAAAACTTTATTTTATAAAGTAGTATAAAAATAGGTTAAGACTCTACGTAATAAAGGGACCTAGACTAAGATGAATAGACTAAAAGTAGTAAATTAGGCTTATCGCCTACTTCTACTAAAGTAGGTATAGACTTATAAGTTTAATTAAAATATGTATTTTCTACAATATAAGGTAAGAAGTATTATAAGAGGTAATCTCTAGAAGAAAGGCTTACTTAATTTAACTTACGTAGTAATATTAGCCAAAAGGTCTTTTTATATAGTAATAGCTATAGTAGTATATTTTAATCTAAAGATTAGATAATATAATATTATAAGAGTATTTCGAAATATAAAGTTTATAGTAGTAAGTTTAGTAATTTATAAGATACTAGATAGATTTAAGAAGAAAATAATATACGTTTAACTTAATTACGTATTATATAGGCTAAAAGAATCTTTACTTCTCTAGTATAAAGAGCTTATAGAATTACTATAAGAATTAGAGCTATAAGCTTTAAAGAAAAAGCTATATCTTTTCTTTAATTAGAACTAAAAGCTATTGATATTATTCTATATTAATAATACTCTTATTTTATATTATAAGAATAATATATAAAGAGCTATATAGATAGAGAATCGTATTATGTTAAAGGATAAAATATAGAATTAAGAGCTAATAGAGTAGTTTTATAAGGTACGCATAATAAGAAATAATATTAATTAAAGGATTATACTAGTCTATATTATATATATTAATAAGATCACGAAGAAGTTTAGTCTAGATAGTTAGGCGTTTCTACTAACTCTACTAGCGTAAGAGAAGCTAGTTAAGAATAAAGGTAAGGTAATTAAGTAATAGATTAAGGTATATTAAGACAGGGTTAGTTTAGTATTATATACTATAATTATACTTAGGCTAGATATTACGTTTACTATATTAAAGTTATTATACTTTTTAACTAACCTAAGTAATTAGTATATATACATAGTTAAGCAGATTATTATTTACCTATATTAGCAGCGCTATAACGCGATTTAGTATAGAGATTTTAATAGTCTAGACCTAATTGTCTATAACAATATATTGTTTACAGATTATCTAGAGACGCGCTACTTATTATATAGATATATTACAATATTATATAGTAAGGCGATATTTTGGAAGGCTACTAGATAAAATATAGTTATTATATTAACTACTAAGATAGAACTTCTTATACTAGAATACGTATCTAAAGAAATAATAGTAATTAAGAGATTCCTTAAAGAACTACTAATTAATCTAGGGGAGCTCTAAACTATATAGTGCGATAATTGTTAGATAATTGGGTTAGTCGTTAGAAAAAATAAGTATATTACTACTAGGCTCTACTATATAGATATCTAGAATATATAGTTAAGATAGGAATATATAAAAGGATTATTTTAAGTATAATACTCAAAAATACATAGTTTATTTATAGACGGATTAACTCAATTACTAACTTATTATTAATTTATTAAGTTTAAGAAGCTACTTAATCTCTAAAAAGCTAGTAAAATAATTACTAACCTAGAGAAAATATTATTAAGAGACTAAAAGGCTAGTAACTATAAGTATATAAGAGTAGAAGGCGAGTAAATATGATATCTATCTTTTTTATTATATCTAAACTCTAAATAAAGACAATCTATTATAAACTACTACTAGAATAAAAGAGGATTAAGAATTAGAGATCTGTGTCTAAGAGAGCTAGAGGAGAGAACTAACGCGTAAACTTATAAGCAGCTATATTAGCTAATCTCTTCTATTTCTCTATATCCCTTTTAAGCTTATTAATATAAGTACGTAAAAGTTTTACGTATAATTAATACGCTAAGATAAAGATCTAATAATTCTAAGTAGTAAATAATCTATTCTTAATCTTCTTCTTAAAGCTCTTCTTAAGACTATACTTAGTAGTACGCTTAATAAAGAACTTTATAGAGCTTTAAGTAGAGAGCTGATTATAAGAAGCTATATATATTAAGTAACTAGAGAATAGAGAAGTAATTAGCCTCGCTATAAAGAGCGGAACGTTCTAAAACAGAGATAGAATACTAGTATTACTAAAGAGCGACGGCACTCTATAACTATATAGAAGAGAAGTAGCTAAATATATAGAAGAAATATACTAATTACTATCCTTCTAAGACTAGAATAGAGTCTTATATATTAGCGAATTAGATTTATAGTAATAATACTACTTATAATCTAACTTATATTAATAACTAGATTCATTGCTAGACTAAGAAATACTAGAATAAGAAGGTAAGAAAGTATACTTAACTAAGTACTTCTAATAGTACTTACTTAGCGTCTAATATATAGATAATTAGTAAGATTTCTTAGTAAAAATTAGAGAAGAGAGAGAATAGTAAGATAAGGTATAGAGGCCTAATAGCTTAGAGGTAGAGGAGTATACGCTCTCTTTAAAGGGATTATTATTAAGATAGCTTAATTAGCCTTTTTTATAGTTAATAATTTTACTAATTCGGGTAAGGCACTTAATATAGAATTTATTAATCTAAATAGTTAAGATTAGTATAAATTAGTAATTTATAAGGAAGAACTAAGTTATTTTAGCTTTTATAAGAGCTTTCTAACTCTAATAGAGTATATTTAGTAACTTAAGATATTACTTAGTAGAATAACCTATATAATAAGAACTATTAGACTTAAACTTATTATATTAGATTCTATTATAGATACTATATAATCTAGTTTTAGGATACTTATAGTAAGAATAGGGTAAATAAGCGCTATAAGGAGGACTAATAATAACTTTAGCTTAGGTTACTAAATAACCAGAATAGGTCTAGATATTAGGCGTATTTTTTGAAGTATTCTTAGTCTTACTAAACCTTCTATAAAAAGATAGCTAAGATAAAGTATTAGTATTAATAGAACTAGAAGTAAGATTAATAATCTTAGAATAAGGTTAAGATATAGGTATTGTCGAAGCTTTAATTTTCTTTATATTAGGCTAAGAGATAGTATAACTTAATTAATAAATATACTCCTAGAAGATTATAATAAACTAATTATATGTAAACTAATAAGATAGAATTAGCTAGCTAAGCGTATTATACTTTAAGTTCTAGAGGTATAGAAAAAGAATATTAATAATATAAAGCTACTTATTAGAGAACTTAATAAACTTCTAGTTAAGATTATAAGAGTTAATCTAAGAATAACTGTTTATAATAGTATAATTCTACTTACGGATCTCTTAATCTATTATATTGCGCGTTATATAAAAAGGCTATATAGAGAAGCGCGAAGCCTTACTATCTTAGTAAGGTAAATAAAAGAAAAATAAGAAGATATACTATAGTAAGCTAGCAGTAGGATTAGCTATGATAGATAAAGAATAAAAGCTAGTAATTAATATAGTATTAATCTAAAGAATAAGAAAGATAAGTAGTAGAAGCTATAGTAGTAGAGAGGTAGAGGTGCGCGTAGTTTATATAGTAGAGTAGAGAAGAGAAAGTTAGAATAAGTAGAGGTAGAACTAATATACTACCTAAAATTAGTAAATGATAGTAACGCTAAGTAAATCTCTTTTACTAACTATTCTCTTAGTATATAGCTAGATGAGGCCGCCTTTACTATAGTAACTAATTAAATTATATTAGCCTTATTATAATAACCTAAGTAAGAAACGCTAATCTAACTATAGTTAGTAAATTACTATAAGAGAGAGAAAAAATTAATTAGTAAGTAAAATTAATTAAATTAGGAAAACTAACTTTATAGTTATTATAAGAAGTAACTACGTAGATAATAGCGATTTATAAAATCTTATTATTACTTAGTATTAGCTAGAGAGGTAAAGTAAGAGATTTTTAGATATAGAAATGTAAGATAGTTAATACCTAGACGCTAAGAATCTTATAGGTAAAAGTAATACTAAGTACAATATAGAGTTATATGTAAAGAATATACTAGTATATACGCTAGATTAATAAAGGCGTAATCCTTGGAATTGTATAAGACTTTAAGAAAAAGGAAGTAATATGAAATTTATTACGTTAATCTTTATACTTCCACTAGTTATATACTATAAAGAGAAAATATAGAATATCTAATCTAAAGCACTCTAAAAGCGAAGACTAAGATAGGGATTAATAAGAGCTATACGAGGTACTCTAGAAATAAAACTAGTATAAGATCTAGTATAAGTAGTAGCTAGTAGATCACTTTAGTATTAGATATTATAGAAGCCTTAAGCCTTAATTAGATACGTCTTAATTAGAAAAATAGTTCTCTAATCTATTAAGCCTTTATTAGCCTTAGATTATATTAGTAAGCTTAATAGTAGTTTCTTATAAAGTATAATCTTTAAGGTAATTACGCTTAATAAGTAAATTAGATAGATACTAATATTTTAACGAAGTAGAAAGAATTAGTTAACTATTCTTTAGAGTATAAAAGAAGAGGTAGATACTACTTAAAGACGTGAGACTAGTAATAAACTATAATATTCTAATAAAAGAATTAATATCTCTAAGAGTATCTATTAATTATAGAATAATAAGATAATCTCTAGTCTAAGAGAGTGTGTTATAGAACTAATAGGTTAGTTAGTTAGTAACTAATCTAACCTAGATTATATAATCTATTTAATCCCTTGATCTATCTAATAAAATTAGATAGTGAAATAGTAGATTAGATAAAGACTAAGATAGATTACTAAATAGAGTTAGACTTAGTTAAATAAGTATATAGTCTAACCAATCTATTAATCTAAATTAGTAGATTAATTGGTCTATTATTCTTAATACATTCTGTTTGTTTAAAGTTCTCCAGCCTTTAATAGATTTTAAATAGATATAGTATTAAAAACTTCTCTATATTTAGAGAGTTAGTAAGCTCGTCTTTATATAGATAATCTCTTAATGCTTATAATATTATTGTCTTAAGCGCTACTACTATAACTACTATACTTAGTATTTTATAGTACTACGACTTATTCTATTTATATACTTCTTCTAAAATAAAGGTATAATAGAAATTTTTCTATATATCTTCTAATCTCTTTAGTCTAGTAATTAATATATATATACCTCTAGATATCTTACTCTCTAGTTAATTATTAAGAGTATAGTCTTTATACTTACGCTATCTTAGAAGATATCTATTAAAAGGTTTTTTCATATTTCGTAATTTTTATCTAATCTTTTAACTCTATCGCGTAGGTAGGTTTATTCTATTAGACTTACTTAGCGCGTTAGAGTTTACGCGACTAGCGTAATTATCTAGCTAAAAAGAGCGCTTCTACTCTTAACTTCTTAGCGGTCGCACTTATTTAGGACGTATTATAGACTATAATAATTTAACTCTCTTAGGTAGGTATACTTTCTTATAGTTATTTGAGCCTCTTTCTCTTTATATTTTTATTACTAGGCTTTACTCTAAGATAGAAAGTATAGAAATAGATTTCTAATCTACACGAATTTCTAAGTACTTTCTAGCTACGCTTTTACCTTATATAGATTCAACTTATATATAATTATAATTACTAGACTAGCTAGTCTCTATTTTATCATTATCTACTTGCTTATTATTAATTTCTTCGTTAGTAATTAATTCTTCTTTTATTACTTCTCTTCTCTTCACTAGTAGTAAGATGTCTATATTTAGCCTAGAATCCTCTAATTTACTATTATATAATATACTAATAATTCTTACTACTTTATCTTTAGATATTTCTTAATTTTTCTTACTTTTATAAGATAGTCTTTTATTAAAGATTAAGTTACACGTTCTAATTACACAATTATGTATTAATACCTATACTTAGTATATATTAAATATAATATAATATCTAACTAAGTATATATTATATACTCTTAAGTTAACTTTAAACTCTTTCTTATCTCGCCCTACTATACGCTCCTAATCTAGTAGATATATATAATAGCTATAGGTTAAAATTTAACTCTAGTCTAGATAGAGGTTAGCTATTATAAGTTAAATTTATAACGTACTATACTCTTATAAGCTTTTTCTAAACTATAGATCTAGTACTTTGTTAGATAATCTAAAGAAGTAGATTTTTATTAAGCTTATACTATAGAGATACGCTATACCATCTATTACTTCTAGCTATAACTTTTTAAGAAGGTTTACGCTAGTACGTATCTTAATCGCTTTTATAATTAGCTCTTTACCTACTCTCTCTACTAACTTATTTAGCTTATAAGTATATAGTAGTATACTTTTAATTATAATACTCTTTTTCTCCGCCTATTCTTAATATCTTAAATTCTCTCTCTAAGGAAGTATTATAGTATTATTATCTTAGTAGATCTTAATAATTTTAATACTCTATTTCTATTTAATAGTTATAATAAACTTCTTAATTACTCTTATAATTTTACTTACTATCTTTAACTATATATTATTATTATATAGCTTATCTAAGAAGTCTTCTTTTATAATCATCTTCTATTCTTTATTTATTCTTCTAGTAGGCATATTAAATAGATTCTATAATATATAGAAGAATAGTTAAGATAATCTTTTCCGTAGTTACTTTAAAATTATCTATATAGTATACGCTCTTAGATAGTCCTTATATTTAA
>NW_006911901.1:262227-456277 GCF_000338995.1 Bipolaris sorokiniana ND90Pr | reverse complement strand
TTAATAGTTATAATAAACTTCTTAATTACTCTTATAATTTTACTTACTATCTTTAACTATATATTATTATTATATAGCTTATCTAAGAAGTCTTCTTTTATAATCATCTTCTATTCTTTATTTATTCTTCTAGTAGGCATATTAAATAGATTCTATAATATATAGAAGAATAGTTAAGATAATCTTTTCCGTAGTTACTTTAAAATTATCTATATAGTATACGCTCTTAGATAGTCCTTATATTTAATTCTCTTTATACTAATAATCTTAATATTCTATATAGTATAAATTCTTACGCGTAGTGCGCGCTAACCAAGGTAATCTAACTTTTAGTACTATAGCTCCTTATCGTCTATTCTTAGACTTAGCTAAACTAATTTTCTAATAGTATTTATAGTTATTAATATAGAAGAGTAAGTATTAATCTTATTATATTTAATAAAAGTTAGGTTATAATACTTAATTAGCGAAGTATTAATAACGTTATTCTTTAGTAATCTATATCTTAGAGTGCTATCTAGAGAGTAATACTATACTTCTACTATATTAAGATATTCTTCTAATATAATATTAATGTATAAACGATTAACTAGCTTAACATTCTTAAGTAATAGATTCTTAGTCTTTAGTCTGTAATTGCTATTAAAGAAGTTCTTAATTAAGTTATCCTCTATTTCTCTAATAGTAAGAGATTCTATTTCTATATTAACTATCTTAAGTTCTATTATTATCTTAAAGGTACTTAGAATAAATAAGCTTTTAGTATTAACTACGTAAACTACCTCTCTACTATTAAGACTTATTCTTATTAAGAGAGAGTAGAGTTTATATTGCATAGTGTTATAGATCTCTAAGAATATTTCTTCTTTCTCTTAGAATAGTACTAGATTAAATAGTACTATAGTAATAAAGTATTTAGAGTATCTACTTTACTTCTTAAAATTAAAGGTTATAACTATAGCTATAACTATCTTCTAGCTATTCTACTTAAGATAGTTAAGTAGCGTAGTCTACTCAAGCTTATTAATTCTTTTATATATCTTCTTCTAACCTATATTAGAGAGTATAATTAGTAATAGTTTAACTTTAGCTAATCCAGTTAGCGCCGTCTTTAACTTACTATAGATTAGTACGTTCTATAAGTATAATTCTTATAGTTTATATAGGCACGTAAACATTCTTTTAGCTAGTTTTAGCCTAGGCTATAACATTATATTTTAGATTAATATAAATATTCTATATCCTTTACTCTTTACTACTATAGCTATACTACGTTAGAGTAGAATAGTAAATAACTACGCTAGCTCTTCTATTATTATCTCTAGTCTTCCTTTAGTATAGTCTTAAGCTATTAGCAGGTAGATACTCTTAGTAAATTCTAGTGCGATATATAGTATTAATATATTAAGAAAGTTAGTAAGAGTAAGCTAACTCTTAATATCTAATATATTAAAGGCCTGAGCCTTACTATATAGGAGTTTCCATTCGTTAAACTAGCATTTAGAGCTAACCTAGCTATACTTAGCTTTATTAAGGTGCGTATAATACTACTCTCTAACTTAGGCTATATTAGCCTAATCTATTAGTACTACATCGCTTTTTAGTTCTTAAATAATAGCCTAAGAGGTTAAAGATCTAGTATTATAGAGCTTAAGTATAACTATAGAGAGATAATCCTAAGATATAGTCTTAGAAATCTACTCTTATATATTACTAAGAAAAGTAATATTATAATTCTACTTTGCGGATTAGACCTTATATTAATTAATATCTTTTAAATAGTTAGTAGTAGCTAGCTTATATACTCTTAACTTTACTTCGTATCAAAGTGTTACTTATTAGTATTCTTTAATTTCCTTATTAGATAGTTCTAAGCGTATAACTAGTCTAGGTAATAGCTTAATTAGAATCTTAAGGTAAACTAGTTCCTAGTCCTAAATTAGAGAAATAGGAAAAAGATCTTAATTAATTAATTGCTATATACTCTTATTTTAGGTATAAGAACGGAGCTAAGTAAACTATGTTAGCTAGTTATTTCTAGTTTTTACAAGAAATATAGTTATAATAACATAATTATTATATTCTATAGCGATAGATTATTTAGAGAGAGTTAATTAATAATAGAGTAATTAATGTATTATTTAAAGTCTTAGTAGTATCAAATGCGTACTAAGAATTATACTACGATCTTATAGCGCTAGGCTTATAACTATTAAAGGTTAGAGAACTTTCAATAAATAGAATATATTAAGAATAATAGACTAATTAATCTACTAATCTAGATTAGTAAATTAGTTAGACTATATAATTATTTAACTAAGTCTAACTCTATTTAGTAATCTATCTTAGTCTTTATCTAATCTACTATTACTCTATCTAATCTTATTAGATAGGTTAAAGGATTGGACGGATTATATAATCTAGATTAGGTTAATTACTAACTAACTCCCTTATTAGTTCTATAATAGATAACTATAACGTAGTTTATAAGCGAGTGAGCTATACAAGCGAGTGAGCCACCCTACTAACTTTACGCACCTCTGTAGGCCTATAGCTCCACTATAATATAATTATTTTGCTATATATTAATATAATTAATTAAGTAGTATCTAGAGTATCTTTCTTACACGTACGCGTATTATAGCTAGTCTCTTTACACCTACTACAGCGCGCAAGAGCCTAGCGGCTGACACCTAATCGCTCTCCTTCTTAACGCTCTTTATAAGTAATCTGCTAATTAGCCTCGCGCTAAGCGAGTAGGTCCTCTCTAGCTCCCTTTATTAGCACTCTTTACTTCTATATCCGCTTCTTCTTACGCTGCCTACGCTTTATTATGGCTTCGTTCGTCTTCTTAAGGCTAGCTATCTAATCGCGTATTAGCTTAGCTAAGAGCATTATTATCTTAGCCCCCTTCTTAAGCTGATTAATTACTATAATAATTAAAGCTAGCGATAAGCCTTAATGGCGCTAAACGCGATTACGTATTAATATTGATTAAGCTTTAAGCTCGCGTGTGTTGCTAGGCGTGCGAGCCTACTAGAGAGCCTCTAGAGTAGCTAGTGGAGTAGGCGTGTAGAGCTTTATATTAAGTCTTAATAGAATAGTATCTAGCTAGAGAGGAATAAGGCCTACACTATAGAAGGCAGAGTAGATATTAGATAGCGTGAAGGATTGATTAAACGCTACTTTAAACGCTGGTAGAAACTTAAGCTTAGTGATGTGGTTAATGTAATAGTGGATTAGGCTCTTCACCTCGCGGCTGTACGCACGCTTTAACGGTAAGAAGTAGCTAACGTTAAGAGACTAGAGTAGATAAGATAAGTAAGGCGGTATATAGAGCGTATATATATTCTTCTTCTTATAGAACTCTTAAAACTCTAGAGACTAGTAGCTCTTATAGCTGTTAAGAATAAGTAGGCGACGTATACTAATAACGCGAGTCTTCGTGTAGGCATTAAAGTGCTTTATCTATACGACGACTAGCTCGTTATTCGTCTAGCTATTATTGCTAACTACGATCGCCTAGTCGCGTGGGATCTCTGCCTCCTTATACTAAGTAGATAGGTAGTACTTACTAGCGAATATAAGGAACGGTAGAACTAACTAGCTAGCTGCGTTAATCGCTGCGATTAGCGTTACCTACTTACGATTACTTAGCTTAACTACCTTTAGCCGGCCTCTTCTCTCTAACACTGTAACGATAAGTTAAGTTATAATCTTACCTATTATAAAGCTAGCTTTGTTAAAGTTATAGATATTCTCGTTATAGATACTATACTTAGCCTTTATCTGCTCTATAAGCTTAAACTAGCTCTTAATTAGAACTAGATCTTTATATAGAGCTCTCTATCTATTATACGCTTGACTAAAACGCGTTATAAGACTATCTATACGCTTAATAAAGTTACGCGGCTAGTAGACGCCGACCTAGCAAGCGCCGCGCGCAGCTAGGAGTCTATCAGCTATATCGCGCATAGCTGCGTAGGTAGGCGAGAATCTACGTAGATTAAGATTAAGTATATAGCTAATAATCACCTCCTCTTCTAGCTTAGTAAGCTTCTTTAAGTTGGGCTAGCAATCGCGTTAGGTAGGCTTACTAGCGCGTTGGCGGTAAAAAGTAGCGCAAGAAACATTAAACGTAGCTACAGCACGCTTTTTAGTTTAAACTTAACTTTTTTTAAGACCTAATAGTGCAAGGTATATGTCAGCCTCACGAGGGACGTATTAGAATAGATTTGGTGGAGTCATTGTATATTGTAACAAGATGTTACAAGTAACAAGAAGAATTCTCTCCTTGACAAGTGACGAGATGGCTGAAGGCCTATGGACGTCCACGCCAGAAGGTAATGATCATCGCGGGGCGAGGATCACGTGATTGACATCACGCCAAGACGACCGTCAGACGCTAGTATGTGATGGCAGCAATCCTTTGATGGCAGCCATCAGGACATCAGGCCAAGCAACGGAAAAGTCGTGATGGCAGTGATGGCAGGACTGGAAGCAATGAGGATATAAGGATGGATGGATTTCATTATTACTCTCGTTGTGGTCAACTCAAATTGTACTTTCTTACTAGTATCCTTACTTAACAAGATTGTCACAAGTTAGTCTATCAAATAGATTAGTCTTGTCAAACCCTCCTTAAGCACGCCAACTCCACTGCATCGCCAGACAAGCCTCACGGAACACTAACGTAATACTCACCTGCCTTAGTGCGGACCAGGATAGAGAAGTATAGACCCTTACCCCGTGTAACACAAGAGAGGTGCGTAAAGTTAGTGGGGTAGCTTACTCGCTTGTATGGCTCACTCGCTTGTAAACTACGTTAGTAGTATATAGAGCGTGTAGATATTATTCTCCTTATAGAGCTCTCAAAACTTAAGTAACTAGTAGCTCTTATAGCTGTTAAGAATAAGCATCTAGCGTACTCTAACAACCTTACTATTTATATACTTAATAAAGTACTTTAGCTACTTAACTTCTAGCTTATTAGTTATCTAGCTATTATCGCTAACTGCGATCGCCTAGTCGCGGATAATCTCTGCCTTCTTATACTAGGTAGATAGATAATACTTACTAGTAAAGATAAAGAATAGTAGAATAGACTAGCTAGCTACATTAATCTTAGCGATAAACGTTACTTACTCTTAGCCGCCTAGCTAGATAGCCTTTAGCTAGTCTCTTCTCTCTAATACTATAATAATAAGCTAAGTAGTAATCTTACCTATTATAAAGCTAGCTTTGTTAAAGTTATAGATATTCTTATTATAGATACTATACTTAGCCTTCGTCTACTCTATAAGCTAAAACTAGCTCTTAGTCAAGGCTAGATCTTGATATAGAGCTCTCTACCCTAATTGAAACACGTTATAAGACTATCTACGCGCTTAATAAAGTTGCGAGGCTAGTAGACACTAATCTAGCTAGCGCCGCGCGCAGCTAGAAGTCTATTAGCTATATTACTTATAGCAGCGTAAGTAGGCGGAAATTTACGTAGATCTAGATTAAGTATATAATTAACTATTACCTTCTCTTATAGCTTAGTAAGCTTCTTTAAGTTAGGCTAGTAATCTCGTTATATAGGCTTGCCGATGCGTTAGCGGCGAATCGTTCGTTTAGATATATCATAGATAGTAGTAGCGTTACGATTACCCTATATTCAACTAGATCTAATAGAGAAAATAGTAAGCTAAATATCTAATTTATTTAAGACTAACTAACTAGCGCTATGTTAAGCTATTGTATGTTAAGATGAAAGAGGTGAGTAAAGTTAGTAGGGTGCGGCACTCGCTTATACGCGGCGCTCCCTTGTAAACTACGTTAACTTAAGTTAATATAATATTTTTAGAGATTTTCTATTATAAAAGTTTTTATAGTTGTTAGCTCTTTACTACTCTACTTATAAAGAGAATTAAATTAATTAAGAAGAGGTTATATAAGAATAATCTTATAGTTATATTAATAATATTCTAGTAGCTAATTAGTAGCAATTCTACTAAAAATATCTTAACACGTATTATAGTTAGAAGGAAGTTAGTTCTCTATTAATTTAGTATTCTTAGAGTTATCTCATTCTTATCTTTTTTATAATATTTAATTTATCTTATATATACTAGTTATAAAGAAAATATTCTCCTTCTATTTTATAGCATAATAGAAAGTATAAGTAGAAATAACTACTATATAATGTAAGGTAAATTTTAGCGCTAAAGTCTAGAGTAACATTAGTTTAGATAATAAAGATAGTAGAAGAAGATATACTTTTAGAATTTTAATAAGATCTTAAATTCACTTAACTACTTCTTATTAAGAGTTAGTTTATCTAAAGTACTTATTTATTGTCTAAAGAGCGTATCTACGTTAAGTATTTAGTTCTATATTAGTATTATAAAAAGATTATTATAACTTTATAAGAAGAGAAGAGGTAGAGTTCTAAGTTAAGAGATATTAAGCTAGCTATATAATTTATTTCTAGGCTATATTAAGCTTTAGCTAAAATTAGTATTTATACTTAATTCCAATCATATAATTTCATAATTCCAAATCTATAATTATAAAGAGTAAGTTGAAAATCTTATATAAACAAATATAGATATATTACTAGAAATATTTATCAATCTTAGTCTATATCAAGTTATAAAATTCTTTAACTATTATTATAAATTAAATTTTTAAGAGAGGTATTTAAAGAAAACTAAATATAGAAAGAGTAATTGTAAAATTAAAGAGAAGAAAACTTAAAGATCTAGTATTAACTAAAAAATTTAAAAAGATACTATAACGTAAAGCACTACCGAGCTAGATACACTTTCCCTATTACTATAACTACTACCCACCTATTTAGCTAATACTTCTTATACTTTACTCATAGTAAGAGTCTCTTCTATCTATACGTATTACTACTTACAGCTCTTTTACTTATTTACTGCGTTTAAAGGCTCTTAAAGGCTACTTATCTTCTCTATTATTAATACTATCTTATATACTATTCACTAAGCCTCTTTACTTAAATGCGTAATCTTTTTATTAAGAGAACTTATAGAAGACCTAGAGCGGTTTCTTACTCTCTATTAAATAAGAGAACTTTAAGCTTTAACTTCGCGCGCGTTATACGGTGTTTAAGCCTCCTAGGTAGCTACCTATCATAGTAATTATTTTAGCGTTTATATTAATATATTAAGCTTTAATAGCATAGCCTATAGATTATATAAGACTAAACTAGCTACTCTAAAGCTAGCTTAGATATTCTTCTTTATAATAGACTACTTAAAAGTAGCCTTAAAGGCTAGTAGGAAGGTCTACTTACTAATATAGTTAGTATAGTTACGTACTAAGCCTAAAATAGCATTGCTATACTTACGCTTTAACGGCGAGAAGTAGGCGACGTTTAGAGACTATAATAAGTAAGATAAGTATATAGGTATATAGAGAAGAATAATATTCTTCTTTTTATAAAGATCTTAAAATTTAATAGAGTAGTAGCTCTTATAGCTATTAACAATAAGTAGTTAATACCTACCTAAAGTATACCTCTTTATATAGGTATTAAAGTGCTCTAACTACGCAAGAGTAAGCTAATTATTTAGCTAGCCGTTAGAACTAACTTTAAGAACCTAATTAGTAGGTAGATTCTTAAACTAGACGTTAATAAGTATCTTACCCGCAAAAATAATAAAAGGTAGTAGTTAGCGACTTAACGCGCCTACGCCTTAGATTATAGTAACTTACTTCTAGTTATCTAGCTATATCTAATTCTTTTTACTATATCCTTTAGACGCTATAATAATTAGCTATTATAAAATTTTACCTATTATAAAGCTAGTTTTATTAAAGTTATAGATATTATTATTTATAATACCCTACTTCTACTTCATTACCTTAACTAGATTCAACTAGTACTAAATAGATACTAGGTCCTTATAGATAGCTCGCTAGTAATTGTAGAAATAGCTTTAGCGTATATAGAGCTTAGGGGTTCTCTTAATAAAGTTATCAACTTAGTTCTTACTAATAGAGTTACTCTCCTACCGATATAATAGTTTATTAGCTATTATATAAATGTTAGCCTTTATAGAGGTAAATTCTCGCGTACACTCTTTAAGAATACGTCTAACTATAGCCTTCTCTTTTAGCTTATTATGACGTTTAGGGTTAGCTTCGCAGTCGCGTTAAAAGCGTATTTTAGCGCGTCTACGTTAAAGTATTCTTCGTAGAACATTATAAGTAGAGGCAGCACGTCTTCAACTTTAAATACGCTTAGATTAATAATTAGAAAGAGTAAGTAAAAGATCTACTTTAGTATATAAAGTTTAAGTAGTACGTTATTAAGATATAACGTATTATAGTGTCAACGTCGACGCGTTGGTGCAAAGTAGCGCGCTCACTTAGCTAGCGCGCTCGCTTATAAACCACGTTAATATCTATAACTTTAATAAAACTAGCTTTTAGATAGGCGTAATTAGCTTAATAAATGTAGTTACGGGCGTAGAGCGTTATATAAGACCTACTCTTACGTAGCTAGGCAATTATAAGTAGGTTATAGTTATTTAGAGTATCTACGCTATAAGATATACTACTCTACTATTTATTATCTATAAAAAACGCGTCTATTTCTCTACTTAGTATAAAAAAGTAGATATACCGTATAACTAGAAGCTATTAGTATTAGAGAACAGCTAGATAAATAACACGCTTAGTCTTAAGTAGTTAAAGTACTTTAATAAGTATATAAAGACGCGTTAGATAGAGTTATATAGGCTACTTATTCTTAACGGCTATAAGAGCTACCTAAACTAAGAATTTAAGAACTACTATCTTATACAGAAGATCCTACTCGTTATATACCTACTTATATATTATATATACTTTAGATACTTAACGTTGTCTACTTTTCGCCTTTTAAGCAGAAGGACTTCTAACGCGTATAAGACTTAGTACGCTAATACGTCTAGTATATTAATAAGAAACGCTTCTTACTAGTCTTTTAAGACGAGTTTTTTAATATATTTACGTCTAATAACTATAAGAAAGCTTTGAAGGTAGTAGAGCTAGTCTCTATTAACGCGTAGAGAGTTATTAATCGCCTTAACGTACGTCTTCGGACTCTACTATAAGAAGCTTAGCTAAAAATCCTCTAGATATTAAGAATACTAAGTAATTCGCTCGAAGTTAGATTATAATTGAAGCTTATAAAAGAGGTCTTTATATAATTACTAAATACTATATAAGTAAGCTTCTTAAAGCTTATTAAAAGAGCTAAAAAGATATTATATAAGAATGTAATTATAGAGGCCCGCGTATAAGAGCTTAAAGAGTAATTAGTAGAGGTTATAAAGCGTTAAGGGCGGAAATAAAAGTAGATTTAGATAGGTAGGGTACTAGACTTTAGTGTAGAAGCATCGTAGGTAGCTAAAAGTACTTCTACTAGTCGCATAATATTAAAGAAGGCGGGTAGTAGAGGTAGTTAAGAAAGAGCTCTACTAGGTTAACAGCACTATAGAACCTATAGAAGAGCAGGCTATAACTCTCGTATTTACTAAAAAGATATAGAAAAAATTCTAAATCTAATATAAGTAAGTTGTACGAGGCTTCTATAGCGTAGAATAATCTTAGTTTTTATACATAAAGTTCGCAATGCTAAGAAAAAGTGTTTGGCTTAGTAGTGTGTCCGGCTTGGTAGTGCTTTACGTTGACCTTTTAAATATAAAATAGTTATAGTATAGAAGTATTTTTCTCTAAATACGTTTAGTTAATAAACTTTTATAAGATTATACTTCCCTCGGCCTATGCTAGAGCGTTTCTTTAGGCTTTATTATTTTCTAACTTATTTTTACCTAAATAATATTTTAGTACGTCTTTATACTTATATTTTTTGTTTTAAATTTCTTTTACCTATAGAACTAGATATTATTAGTATAATAGTTAGGCTTACTATATTAGTAGTAATTATTAGTAGGAATATTATCTAGTATACAGGTTTTTAATAGTAGTCTAGAAGTAGAAGAATATACGTAGTATAGTGTTAAGATTAGTTTAGGCCTAGCGTAGTAGGTATAGAGTTAAAAATTCTAAATTAGCTATAAATTTATTTTATTAACAAAACTTCTTACTAACTAGGCTTATATTCTTAGTAAGTACTTACTAGTGTATTTATTCTATCTATATTAAAAGCTACGAGATATTAAACTACTTTTTTTAAATAAGCCTACCTATAAATATTTAAATTCTAGATAAAGAGCATATAGTATTAGTAAAATCTACTTTTATATATAGAAAAACTATTCTAATATTAATATAGCCTTATTCATAGTTATACTAATAAAGTATAATATAAATTATATAAAGGTCTCCTTTCTCTCTATTTCAAGATAGTAGAAAGCTACTTAGCTCTTTGCTTATTTATTTCTAGTAATAAAATAGTTATAATTTAAGTAATAAAATTTCATTCTTAGTACTTAGTAGCTATTTCTTCTCTAATTTAGTAAGGTATTATAGTTTTAGATATTCTTTAGTAGTACTAATTATATACGGAGGGGTGACACAAATAAAACGTAATTGAAAAAGTTATAGTTTTTAATATATTATAACTTTAGATCCAGCCTAGCTAGAACTAAACAGGTAAGTGCCCTGAAGAGCTACAATCTAGGAGATTAAAATAGGTAACTAGCCTTTTGCTTAGTAAGCAACCAACTAAGTAAATTAACGGTTAAAACTGACGTTATTGAAAATTGATAATTAAAGCTTATAAATCTTTTTAATAAACGGATAGAATTTACTAAAGAGAATATATTTTAGTACATCCTTAGTAAAGATTACGTGACCTAATTTTATTGTTAAGTTTCTTAGTTTATTAATTAAGTATCTTTAATATAAAATACTAGCTATAGATTACGTAATAGATATTACTAATCTAGACTAGTAGCTAGATAGTTTATCTTAATCTCTACTTAGTTCTAAATTTTAGTCTTCTAAGTCCTTAAAATGGCTTATAAATTTTCTGAATTAGAAACTAAAATCTCTCGTTTACTTTACGCAATAATCGCTCCTTAAAATATAATTATTACTCTGAATAAGTCTCCTCAGACTATTTACGACGCTATTTATCGTATTAAAAAGAAGAAAAAACTAAAAATCTAACTAGAAAGAGCTAGTAAAGGCTAGGTTTTAAAGACCTTAACTAGAGCTAATAGAGCTATTAATAGGGACTTAACTCAGAGTCCTAGGAAGTAAAATAAAAGACTATTAGTTAAAAATAGTCTAGATATATCTACTAGAAGCTTACAGCGGCTTTTAAAAGACGATGGATATAGCTGTAATATAGTAAAAAAAAAGTCTATTTTAAACGCTTTTAAAGCTAAAAATAGGCTTATTTTTACTAAGAAGTAGCTAAAGGATATTAAAAATATTGATTTTATCAAGATTATACTCTTAGATAAGTTAGTAATCTAGCGTAGATACGGTTCTAGGAACGAATATTACTGAAAAAGAGCTTAAAATAAGGCTAGTAAAGAACTAAACTTTACTAGGAATAAAAGTAAGTTTAAACATATTTCTAATAGGCTATTTTATTCAGCTTTTTATCTAGCTTTTTTATATAATTTTAGTTCTCTAGTAGCTATTTAGCTAATAGAAATATAACTCGTAATATATCTATTTAATTCTAGAGAGCTATTTAGATAGGTAGATGATCTAATTCAGTTGTTATTAAGATACTAAAAATAACTATAAACTTTAATTGTCGCTACTATATCCGTAAAATTGAAATATCTTAAGTTAAACCTAATATTAAACACGGTAAGTTACATAGCTTTTTTTTTTAACTTTTTAGTTCATTTTTCTCCCTACGCTAAGATACGTAATAATTAAATAAAATAAACTAAAATAGATACTAATAGCTATATAGAGTAGTAGTTTTAGTAGGATAACTCTAAAATCTATACTATACAGAACGTTGTTGCTTAGTTTTTAAGAAATAAAGTTAAGCTTTATTCTTATCTACTCTATAGTCCTAATTTAAACCTAATAGAAAACGTGTGGAGTTTACTTAAAGACTGTCTTAGTAAACGTCTATTTAAATCTTTAGGCCTAGGTAATACCGAATAGTGTATTAATAGCTTTATTAAAGCTATAAAAGAGGTAAAGTAAGCTTTATTATAATAGGATATAGATAATTATATTTTATCACTATCTAGACGTTATAATGCTGTAGTAAAAGTAAAGAGCTTATATATAAAGTATTAGATACTACTAATATCTAATTATATCTAAAAAAGTTTTTTTTCTTATTTTCCTTTTATCAGAAGATTTGATCAAGAAAGTATAGCTTATAATCTAGGATGTTATATACTTATATAAAATTAATATTATATTTACCTTATAGCCGATTTTGTACGCCCACTATTAGGTAAATTTAAGTTTTAGTTAGCGTTTTATAGTACTCTAAGTTTAACTTTAAATAATTTCTTTTAACTACTAACTAAGCAAAATATTAGTTCTTTTACTAAATCATATAGATCGTAGCTTTTCAGAGCACTAACCCGTTAAGTCTTAACTAGTCTAGATCTAAAGTTATAATAGTTTAAAAACTACAACCTGTTTTATTACGTTATATTTATGTCACCTCTCTATAGTTTTTATAGAATTTATATTTTTAATATTCTTTAGCTACTTCTTAGTAGATATAAACCTATTTCTATCTCTAAACGCGTTTATAATAGACTTTTTATTTTCTATTTTATAGCTATATCCTCTATTTTTTAAAATCCGCTATGACCTCTTAGTAGAAATATCTTAACTACTTTTAACTAATAGTCTTTTATTTTACTTCTTTGGACTCTGAGTTAAGTCCCTATTGATAGCTCTTTTAGCTCTAGTTAAAGTTTTTTAAATTAATTCTTTACAAGCTCTTTTTAGTTAAAATGTTAGTTTTTCTTCTTCTTAATATAATATGTAGGATCGTTAATAGTCTTAAGAGACTTATTAAGAGGGATAATTATATTTTTAGAAGTAATTTTTAGGTTAAGTAAATAAGAGATTTTAATTTCTAATTTAGAAAATTTAAGAGCTATCTTAGGAACTTAGAAGACTAGAATTTAGAACTTAGTAGAAATCAAGATGTACTATCTAGCTACCAGTCTAGATTAGTAATATCTATTAAGTAATTTATAGCTTCTTTTTTATAATAAAGATATCTAATTATTAAACTAAGAAACTTCAAAACTAAGTCAAGTGACCTTTACTAAGAATATACTACAATATATCCTTTTTAGTAAATTCTATATGTCTATTAAAAAGTTATATAAGCTTTAAAAATTTATTTTCAACATCGTCCATTTTAACTATTAATATGCTTAGCCAACTACTTACTAAGCAAAAAGTTAGAACTCTATTTTAATCTCCTATATTGTAGCTCTTCACACCACCAACTCACTTAGTTCTAGCTAGGCTAGATCTAAAGTTATACTAGTTTAAAAACTAGAACTTTTTTAATTACGTTTTATTTGTGTCACCCTTCTGTACATTAAGTCTATAGAGTATCTAATAAAGCATAGACTTACTAAAGGTAGGTAAAGAGGTGCCGTTAGGCTGCACTATAGTCGCAGCTTTAAGCAGCTATTTATACTTAATTTTAGGCGAACGGCGTACTTTACAAAATATAATCTTCCTCTAATACTTTAAAAGTATCTATAGCTAACTACTACAAAGCCTATCTACCGTAGTTAAGGCAGTGTTATACTTTTAATAGAGGTAGATAATAGTAGTAATAGCTTATAAAAAGATAGCTGCAACTTTAGTTACAGTATAACCGCTACCTAACATACTAATTACGATATTTCGCTCCTCTATTGTAATATTTCGGCGACGGCAAGCATTTTGCGACATTATACAATAGAATTAGTACGCTGTAGCGTTAGTAGGAGGTATTCAAAATATAGATAGTGGGGGGTGGAGGTTTAGTGGGGTAGCTTGACTTGCGAAACTTTTGACGCGTGGCTGTATACCTAAACAAACTACGACCTAAGGTCTAGGCGACCTAATCTAACCTCTACCTATGGCCCGTGCGACTACTACCTAACCTCTACCTAACACTATAATAGAGGGTACCCATTTTCTAGCCTAGTCTCTATTCGTAGAACATGCTTGTAGGGTTCCAAGCTAGTTTATCGTAGCGCTGACATGCTGACATTAAAAGCTCCGTGTCTAGACTAATTATGCATTAGTCTAGACCTCTCGTATCTCACCGCTCTATTTAATTTATGTATATATAAAGTCAAGTCCGTATCACGAAGCCCTCAATCACTCCATAGTACAGACTTCGCAGCAGCTATCAAACATATTTATCCTAATAATCTAGCTCATCATGAAGACATCTGTCATTGCTTCCCTCTTCGCCTCTTGCGCTTTGGCGCAAGTCCTTACCGTCAACCAACTGAATACGGAGCTTGCCAAGATCTGCCAGGGAAAGCAGCCTGGTGATGCTTGCAACTGGGTACGTATCTCTTAGCTATTCTCTTGCCTTCAGTTTTACTCCTTTCAGAGCTAAGCCACCCTCTAGAACTACAGCTATTCCTTCCCAGCATACCCCGGACCAGGCACCACGATCCAGACCTGCAAGGCCACAACTTTCTGCAATTGTGGTAACAGCCCAAAAGTCTGCACAGTTGGAAGTCCTGAATATCAACAGAACACCCTGGTATGTTTGAATGTCGCGTATCTTGATATTTACCGGTAACTAATTTGAGTTTCACAGATATGCCAGACGCCTCCCGCCAGTGCTTGCACCAAGAGGACAATTTCTTGAATACTTGATGGGCTGTCAAGACGAGTTGGAAGTCAATCAAAGGCCGTGCTGTGCATCCTCGTGTCAGCCTTACGTAGTAGTTTATAAATCTAGACAAATGGACCATTGAACTTTCCTATGACTCACCACTTGATCATGTCGTCTACCATGTTTCATGCATGCTTGGCCAAGTATGTTGTCATACTGTTTCCAACGAAAACGCGCTGTATGAGTAGTGATTAGTTAGATAAGCAAAATTCAAACAGGAAAAATCTCCAACAGGCCCTGCTAGCGACACTTGGGTTCCCATCTTGAGTTGATCTGTTCAAGAATGCATCCCGTGAGGTAGCTTCATTCGTCCACAGAAAGTGCACTAAGCTAGCGTAAAGAGTAGACCATTACTCCAGCGCGTAATTGCAGGAAGCCAGAATGGCAACAAAGGTTCAATCCTTGCCAATAGCGAAGCGAAGGAGAGTTTAACCAACTCACTCATGGCAACAGTCGCTTGGATTCGGATTGACGTTGAGAGTCCGCGCACTAGCTGCAGGTACCTTCTTTGTTTCCCGGTGGATGTGATGTATGGCGCCACAACCGAGAAAACAAGGACGCATCGCCAGTCAAATCTTTCGATTGGCCTGCGCCACAGCCGCAATGCAGCTTTTCATCCTTTCCCATGGAATCAGGATTGTATCTGGGTCATGTTCGTCTCGTATATACTCCAACACCGTAGCCTCTTCTTCGGTTGGAATATTTACTGAGCAGACCGCCAACTCGACAGCGTCAACGACAACCCCACTTCTATTGCGACGGGAGCGCTGTCGCGCCCGATCCCTCTCTCAATAGCATTGACCTATTGAAAGGCACTGTCCGTGCTTCCTTGGACATCATCTGTGCTAATGCCGTAGTGGCTCGGCCACCGCTATGTTTTGTAGCCTAGTGGGAGCGAGGAAATAAGAATGACAGGCCGCAGGTTGGTGCCGGCTCTTTCGCTGTTGAATCCGATTCGGAACGAGCTTCAATTTGATGCTTTGCCAGCCTAACACGCTGGTAGAAGTCTGTAGCTGCAGACCCCCTGTGGAGGGTGTTCAGCATGTTTTCGATGCGTGTATGGGACCCAGTCTGACATGATACTTTGTGGCTATGCCTAGCCAGCCAGTCAATGCGCTGCTGCGTGCCTCGAGGGCTAAATTGTAGGAGTATGGCAAGAAAGTGCTAGGAGATTTGGGTTTCCCGTTTCGTATGTCTATTGGCTCAGGAAACGCTTGAGTGGAGCAGCGATTTGGGGGCCAAAACCACGTCTGGCATTGTCCGGGGACGTATAATAAACTTACAACCTCACTTGATTTCATAGATGGAGTTTTCCACCAAACTATGGTAAACAGCGCTCTCCATCTACTGGGAGGACCTAACTCGCAGCCTTATGGTCCAGTACCCGTGACTGAGGACCCCTCAACCTCCGAAGCGAAGAAAGCTCCTGCGTATACAACAACAACACCCATTGTTCCTGGCTTGGAAAAGAGTTCCTCACAATCATGGTCGGCTGTGCAGATTGCCCTGACGCTGGCGATTCCACTTGTCGCGCTCATCACATGGCTGGCATGTGTCCGAGCCAACCCGCGTATCTTCGACACATTCGCGGGTGAGGAGATTGGGGGCCGACTTAGCCAAGCACAGGCAAAGGCGATTGATGTAATTACAGGAGCGATCCTAGCGCCCATGTTCATGGCAGCTGTGAACTATGTGTGGTTTGCAAGCGCCCGCGTTTCCGTTGTGAACGAACAACAATCGAAACCAGTTCCACTTCGCACGCTGGTAGCTGCTAGCGGTACGTCTGGCGGGAATTACGACCTTTTCCATCTTCGCAACCTGCTTCTCGGCAAGACCTGGTCACTCGCAACTTTTGCTCTGTTGACCATTCTCTCCGCTGTGTCTAGAACAGCGTTGAGCAATGTCATTGCCTACGAGGCATTTTCTGAACTCAGCTCTTCAAAGACTTTGGCTGCTTTACGACTGCAAACCGACGCTGTTGTCAACGCCAATCTCGGAATGGACAATTATCTTAAACTGCGTTTGTACGACTTCGACATGTCTCAGAACGCCCAAGTCGCAAAGGACATGATGAGCCTTCTGACCGACCTATCCTACGAAGATGCCGCCTCGAAGCTAACCAATGGTACCTACGTGGGCGTCAACGCAACAACTCAATCGCTACGATCTCTGCCGCCGTCCATTTCCAAGCTAGAGAACGTACCAGCCTATCGAATCTCGGTTGACTGCATCCCCGATTTGCCATTGTCAATATCCGTCATGCAGCCCCTAGGCCCGCTCAACACACAAATCGGACTCATGCTCAACACGACCACCAAGTCAAACAACACCATATTCCAAGCCAACTACCCAGGTGTACCACAGAACATCCAGACCGGAGACGGCGACAGCTACACATACGTTGCATTTTCTCTGGGCTATCGTGAGGCGTACCTAGGTCACTTGGAGCGGTTCAACTTGTCCAACAGTACGACTCCGTCTCAATATGGCGACGTGGGCTACCGCGCCTTCAACATGAGCCAATGGAAGTTCAACGGAACGCAAGGCAACATGTCCATAAGTGGGTTGCGATGTGTACTGTACCGCGAACAAGGACTCGCGAACTCGACTCGGGTCCCAAGCAATGATTCAAGCATCAGCGGCTGGACCATTGACACCACCTCCTTTCCCTCCTCACAGGAAAAAGCCATCGTTCCCTCTCTGCTCGCCAAGTTCCAATGGAGCAACTTCAACTTCCACGCCCCCGGATCAGTGATTCCGGGTCTTGGGCCGGCGCTCAACAAAATGCATGCGGCAGAAGTGGAAGAGTGGGGAACCAGAGCCAACGACACTTTTACCAACTTTTCCCTCAATTTTCTCTACGCTTCGGGCGAGACGCAGCGTATTATATACGAGGTAGCGGCATCCAGTAAAAATGCTTCGCACCACCGTCCTGAATACACAATCAATGTCCCCGCATTTGAAATGCAGCAGCAGTACCGCATCACGTACGTGCCGAGTATCCTTCTCGTGGGTATGGTGTGCTTGGTTGGAGCGGCAGCCATTACGGGGATCATGGCACTTTATACGCGGAAGTCTTTCTCGGCAAGAGCTCATCGCCAGGTCGACGTAACCAGGCTTTTGCTGGATAGCGTGGTGGGGCTGGGCGCTGAGGCGAATGACTTGGCAAGGGTGGCGCAGAGAGGGAATGATGAATTGGATGTTTGGGCTGCGGGTTGTAAAGTCAGATATACGAGTATGGGTGATGACGACGGATCGGTACAGGTTGTGCTGGAGAAGACGCATTCATAGTAAAATCTCAAGTAGAGAGAGAGAGAGAGTGTGTGTGTGTGTGTGAACTGGATGAGAAGAATAGACAGAGAAATCAGAATTCAAGATGCGTTTTATATATCCACGTTTTTTGATTTCATGCTCCATCGTCTTCGTAGCTATTGGTAAGTCTTAGAAAGCGTATAGTTGGTGAGGAATAACTAAACCTAAATTCAAAGGTAGTTCCAAAGACAAGCACAGCAATGGTTGATCGAGAAGGCCTATGTGCGATCCGTACATCACTCGTCCGGACGAACCCACGATACGGTTGTTTGACCATTGATCAGCACCACTCACATGCATGCGCTCCATCTCACCTCTACCAGTAGCCTCACGAAGCTCCCTTTTCGCCTACACCCCCACCACTAGATTCCTCCTCAGCGTCTCAAGCTGCTTATGACTTGTCCCACACCTCTCCCTCAAATACCGCTCCGCACCCCCAAACTCTTCATCCAATATATCCAAAATTCTCGGCATACTTTCTCTCTTTGCACCCACCATCCGCAGCGCCGCCTGCCTCCCTTTCTCCATCAACTCAGGCGACAAATCATCCAACTGCACTTGACCCTCTTCCCCGCCATTTCCGACGCTGCGTACATCCTAAACGCCGGACTCTGCAATAGGCGTGCCATGACAGTGTCGCGGATGTGCACGAGTACCAGCTCCGTGTTCTTGTACTCATTTGCAATGTCGTCGAGCGGGACGCCGAGAAAATCGAATAGCAGGCCGAAGAAGATGCCGGTACGGTCTTTGCCTACAGTAGAAAAGTATCTAGACAAGATCTATCTAACCTAATTATGGAGAAGTCAGGTCTAAACATTGCTTTGGTGGTCTGTATTCTCCACTTAACTATACTAGTCTGTACCTAGAATACACGCCCCCGAGCCTCGGTAACTCTACTATTGCAACATTACACCCCCGCATGTCGCGACCCGAATTGTTCTACTATGCTCTATCTCGTATAGATCTAAATGTCTCGAAACGGGATGAACGCCGCAAACTCAGGATGCGGCTGTAAGCTTCCGCCAATTGCAGATAAATCACTGGGTGAACGTTCATACTAGCTGGACAAGACCGAATACTCGGCCGTTTAGGAAATATCATGTGGTGAGATTAAGGACAGATGGGAACAGTTCCAGTCGCGTAGTCTCTGGCGCTTGTACTTCATATGGCAGGAACGTCCGTCTTGAAAATGCTCCAAGGTATTCTAGCTACCGTCCCTGCGGGGAGAGATCAACTACTTGCCGAGTGTAGATCTGCATCAAATCTCCGCTGAAAACACAGTCTTTTGCTCATTTAATTTCCACTATATAAGTCGAATCCACAGTATCTAAAAGAATCCTGCAGATACAATCGGCAGTGCAATCATCGCCAACGCTAAAAAATCGTCTGTCTACGAAGCTACTACCCAACATGTATCTCCTCAGTCTCTATCTCACTTCTCTCTTAGCAATCCCAGCGTTTGCAGCTCCTGCCCTGGAAAAACGCCAAATATCATGTCTCAGGGTCGGCGCCACAGCAACAGCAACATGGACTAACGCGGCCGGCCAGACATGTCGCTGGGCCGGCATCGTAGGCAGCAACTTCGGCACAAACAGCGCAAACGGCGGAGAGTACGCAATCCAACCCTACCACATATCCATCCATACAGTAACTGACATAATCCATAGTTACAGCTGTAACGGCCGCTGCGGAGCAGGCTGCTCAGGCGCTGCACTTGGCAACGTATATACACAGGATTGCTTCTCGCATGATGTTTGTTCTTGGTTCAACAATGCGAGTGGTGGTGCGAGGTAAGCTATTGCTAGCAAAAAATTATTGGGAAAGGTTTCTTGCTGACATAGTACCTCAGTGATCCGAACTGCGGTGCAGCGTTCAATGCAGCAGTTGATGATACGATTAGTGGTGCGGTGAGGGGCTGTGGACAAACGAACCCGTCGAATGCTGCTGTGAGACCAAGTACGAGTCCGGCATGCTCGTAGCGAGTTAGTAATGGAATAAATTTCGAAAGATCCAACAACAAACTTGATTCAGCCAAACACTCGAGAATACTCAACTCGCCTCATCCAGGAGAGACAACCCGTGTTAGATTGGACTAGAAAAGGCAGAGGCAGCGGATCTGTCTAGTCGGACCGCTTGCAATCGCTTGAATTGGTAGATTGTCTCACAGACACAGGGGTATCACTGCTTGTTCAGCTCCTCCCTACTCTAAGGAAAACACCCCAGGAATGGACGTCAGAAGACCTGGATTGGCTATGCGCCGCTATGATTCATCGTTTAGACAAACACTCACCTGTCTAAACGCGAAGACCAACTTGCATATGCGCTTCGACACTCACATATCTGGGTAGAGGTATAGTCGGTGCGTCACAGTCTCATAACAGAGGAACCGTATATGTGGAAGCTACTCGCTGAACTTTAATTATGGGTGATGATACTTAGGGGTAGTAGGCTACATGATCTGCAACCTCAAAATATCAACTTATCAACTTCAACATCGGGCAACTGTACTGTCATGAAAGACATAATCAAATCAGTTGCAATAAGCGATTCAAACAGACTCATCCAAAAGAAAAGCACACCCTTTAGGCCTCGTTGGAAGTACAGCTGCATTCGCGATTTACTGCGCGGCTTCGTCCCCTAGTAAAATTTCACCGGCCTACTTATAGTAAACCTGCATCTACTTGAACACGGAATTTAATAATTTCAATAAGCCGCTCAATCTTTAATACTGAGTGGAGTCTCACACCTACTTATACATAAACATATATATTCGCGAACCAACCGCTCTCCCAAACGTCAGCAGAGAAAATCGGAGTGACTTCTCACACAGCCCCCGCTCCTGTCTCCGGCATCTGCGCTCCGTCTTGTCCGACCTGCACCTTCTCACTGCCATGTGTTTCCTGTGTAGCTTCACCACTCGCCAGTGCTTTGAAAGCACTCAGCAAGTCGTTTTTCAAATCTTCCCAGTTTTCCACGCCCACACTAACACGCAATAATCTCTCATCCACCTCAGTATCGCTCATCCTCCTCCACTCGATCAAGCTCTCCACACCACCCAGACTAGTAGCGTGATGGAAGAGCCGGAGGTGCGATGGGAGCGTACGAGCCTGTTTCGCTTCCTTCATACAGATGCTGAATACGGGACCAAAGCCATTGGGCATCTGCTGCTCGAGCCAAGACATGTCGGAAGTCTGGAGTGATGCGTGCTTGACTTTACTAACAACCTTCTTAACAGCTTCCACATCTTCTCCCTTGCCATTTAGCGAATCATTCAGCCAGCCAACGAGGCTGTCGGCATTGGAAGACTGGCGCTGCACACGCAGGTCCAAGGTACGCAGACTGCGCACGCCGAGCCAGCTTTCCAGATTGCCCAGTACGGCTCCAAGGAAGATGCGCTCTGCACGTAATGTCTTTGCCCGCTTGAGGCCTTCAGGCCCGGCAGATGTAGCAAGAATACCGCAAAGCATATCGCTGTGACCGCCGATATATTTCGTTCCACTGTGCATGACAATATCGGCACCCCATTTGAATGGATCTTGAAGGCCCGGAGGCGCAAAAGTCGCGTCGACACTTAGCAAGGCACCTCTTGCGTGCGCTCGCTTTGCATACTTTGCGATTTCAAAGGCCTCGCCGGTGGGGTTCAAGGGGGTCTCTAGATGAACGAGATCGCCCTTGCCTAAACCAATAGCATCCCAGGCTGAATCGTCGGCGTGGAGGTCGACTGTCTTGACGCCGTGCATCTTTTTGTGCAGATCAATCACTCCGTGGCAGCCATGGTACCCCCCACTGATGGCCACAACCTTGGGAACAATATTCACCAGCAACGCATGAAATGCACTCAATCCACTCGTATAGCTGACGACGTGGTTAGCAAGGCCGTTGCTTCCATCCAATTCGCTCTCATTAGCATCGGGGTACATCAAAGGTGCTAGTATGGTCTCTAGACGATTGGTGCTGGCCGATGCGAGACGCGAGTACACGAGCGGTGTTTGCAGGTCCACGAACTCGCCCTCATCGGGAACAGGCTGCAGTTTGTCTGGGTTGCGTGGATAGCGAAACGTGGTGGACGTGTGAATTGGCGGGGCAACATCGGTAAGCGCATTGATGCGGTCATCGGCATGGATGCCATAAGTCGAGGCGTGATATGAAGGCATTGTTTTACTATTGAACAATTATTCCACTGATGATGAAACAGAGTATAACTGAAATTGCGGTAAAGAAGCCTTCAGTCCGTCATTAAACCCGATATCGAGCGTAACGACCGTGGGGTCAAGATTTCTTATGTCAACGCCAACGATATCAAGATGACTATTTTCACAGAATGTCGACATCGCGCCCTATCCGGTAGAATTGCGGGCCACGCGTGCTAGATTAGCCATAGCCGCCACTACAGTGGAGCTATCCTCAATAATTTCATACCAACCAGGGCCGTCATGTGGTTGGATAACTTGTAACAGGTGGGGAGCTTGGAGCAGCAGCGGCTATACGAATCGTGTGTGATAGCATTTGAGTGGGTACCTAGTTTTCTCAATGCCTCCCTTCAAACCTTATATACGTTTGAGATTCTCACATAACCTTGTCAAGAGCAGTTGTATCCCGTACATTTTGCGTCGCGTACACCACACCGAGACGATGACGAGTGCGGGGCAGTTTTACCCCGCACTCGCGACAAAATTTATCCCGAACGAATGCGCTGAGACTGTGGGGGAAAACCATGAACTACTGGATAGAGCCAAAGAGGTCAAATTACAATTTCTGGGTCATATATCATTCCATTCATAGCTATCGGGTTGATCGTACACTTTCATCGACGATGCCTACGTCAGAAGCAAAGGTCTATTCCGAGCCATCTCAAGTCCTCACCAGCCCATTACGACGTACTCCACACGTCTACTGGATGCCAGCAGCAACAATCGTAGGCGGCTTGCTCTTGTCCTTGATAGCACCGCTATCAGATCCGCATGCCTCAATAGCTCGGACAACCTTGTACGACTCGACATCGCCATCAGGGACGCCGCCGAATACGACGTGCTTGCCGTCGAGCCACGAGGTGATGACGGTGGTGATGAAGAACTGGGAACCGTTGCTGTAATCTGTCAGCTCCGCCCTAGTATACAAATGTGTCGGTGACATACGTGTTGGGGCCGGCGTTGGCCATGGAGAGGAGGAAGGGTCGGTCGTGCTGAAGCTTAAAGTTCTCGTCGGCGAACTTGTCGCCATAGATGGACTTGCCTCCGGTGCCCTGCATTGCAATATGTCAATCAGCTGCCTCTGAGTACACCCAGTCAGACACGTACGTTGCCGCGGGTGAAATCGCCACCCTGGAGCATGAAGTTGGGGATCACGCGATGGAATCTGGAGCCCTTGTAGCCGAAGCCCTTCTCGCCAGTGCACAGCGCGCGGAAGTTTTCGGCAGTCTTGGGAACTACATCGTCGAAAAGGTCAAAGTTGATGCGACCAGACTGTTCTGGGGTGTGATGGTCAGCGACAGATTAGGCACTTGGGCTATCTGCACAAAGAGATATGCCGACAGCTGGGGTGCAGGAGTAGCTACCTTCGACCTGGCCGACCTTTGTGACCTTTCCAGTGTTGTCAACCTCGACGACGGGGCCCTTCCAGGTGCAATCGAAGTAAGCTTTGATGGCCATGTTGTATGCCGAAGGAGTGAAGAAGCGTTTATGGACAGAGGCGCGGAATTGAGGAGCTACACGGAAAGCAGATAGAGCAGAGGCTCGAGGTAGGTGGGGCATGATGCAGACGCGGGGTGTAGCGTCTAACCTGAAAGGTAGTCAGTGCCATGTGCCTTGGCGGTGAATCGTGGTGAGATAACAGCGTGTTTGCCTGTGACGCAACATGTGCGTGGCACCTGGAGGCTGAAGCGCAGTGAGGGTGAAAAGGGTCCTGTCTTACTGTAGCTATTGTTCTCGACACGCACGGCTAGCGGCTCTTGCAATTGCACAATCAACGGATGTGCGCGGGGGCGGCGAATATGCGGCGACAGTGCTCAATGGCACGGCGATGCAGCCAGACGTATGAAATAGAGACAAATATAGTACAGATGATGGCACAAACTGATGCGAAGTCGCTGGTGGAGCAGGCGAATGGCAGATGGGATAGAAAACTTTGGATACCTCAAGCTTAAGCACAAACCGCCGACTTTACATTTAGCGCGTTGCCCGATTCGGCGGATCCATTGCTCTACTAATACCATTCAGAACCCATCTGTTGACTGGTGGGTCTCCTCCAGACAGCCATTGCAGACGGGCCGCTTGTGCCTGTCACAGCCATGTGCGAAGGAGAGTCTGCGACCTTTGCGTCTCTGCGTCACTGCATTCATGATAAACTTGAGGTTCGTGCTGGGAGGTGTTGGAGAGAGAGAGTCAAGAGCTTGTCACGTGTGTCCATGGAGCAACTTCAGAAGCTATTCGGCCATACAACGGGATTGGGCGAGACAGGGCAAATGCGCATATAATCAGTTTCAGGATCGACACATGGGCCTAGGTTGCGTGTAAGAGACCCTAAAAGCTCGCCTTGCCTCGTTGAACCTTGTGTGACATCTTCGCCCCTACTGGCGTTTGCAAGGGCGCTCTCGGGGGTCCGTTACCGAGCCCATCAGTACCCAAGCTGCCTCCCCCATACCAGCACACCCACGTCGACAAACAACCCCCAACAACGCGCGCAGCAGTCACAGCCATGGATTTGAGCAGCTTGAAAGACCAAGTGAGCAATCTCACGCTCTACGACCTCAAGGCTGGTTTCCGCAAAGCCCAAAATGGTACGCCCATAAGAGAGAAGCCAGCTGGCCATCGCTGACATGCTGCCTAGCGGTGATGAACTACACTGAAATGGAGGCCAAGGTGCGCGAGGCCACAAACAACGAACCGTGGGGTAAGCTGCTTGTGCACATCGTATGAGCGGTTGCTAATGGCCAGCAAGGCGCCTCCTCGACTGCATTACAGGAGATTGCCAATGCAACGTTCAACTAGTGGGTCTTGTCCATCAGAGGTCCAAAGAGTGCTGCTGACAGCGCAGCCAACTACTGAATGAGATTATGCCTATGATCTACAAGCGTTTCACAGAAAAGGCTTCGGAAGAGTGGCGACAGATCTACAAGGTACTTCAAACGCTCAATGGCACCACGCAAGCTGACAGTCTAGGCTTTGCAACTCCTCGAATACCTAATCAAACACGGCTCGGAGCGAGTAATTGATGATGCCCGTTCTCATGTGTCACTGCTCAAGATGCTGCGACAGTTCCACTACATCGACCAGAACGGCAAAGATCAGGGCATCAATGTACGGAACCGCGCCAAAGAACTGGCCGAGCTCCTCAGCGATGTCGACCGTATCCGAACCGAGCGCAAGAAGGCCCGCGCGAACCGGAGCAAGTTTGGCGGCGTCGAGGGTGGAGCGGGCATGGGCGGCTTCTCCGGAAGTGGAGGCTTCTCTGGGGGCAGTGGAGGCAGCAGATATGGTGGATTTGGCAGCGAGTCGGCAGACTATGGTGGTTACAGAGGAGAAGTCTATGGTGATGGCGGTGGTTTCGGGGGCAATCAGTCAAGTTTTGCAGACACACAGCAGCGACGTGAGCGATTCGACGAGTACGACGAGTACGACGAGGGTGAGAGCGCAAGCCCTGCACCTGCACGAAGAAAAGAACCCACAGCAAGCCGAAAAGAGGTCAAGAAGGAGGAGGAGCCGAAGGCGAAGGCGCCTGAGCCAGTGGTCGATTTGCTGGCTTGGGATGACGAGCCTGCGCCAGTCTCAACCTCGGCTGGAAAGAAGCCTGTTGCCGCTGCAAACGACGACTTTGGAGACGATGATGATTTCGACGACTTCCAGTCTGCAGCACCTGCAGCACCCGCAGCCAAGCCAGCTGTGGCGGCTTTCAACATGGCCCCTCCAGCGTCTACATCCACCATCACTTCCTCGACCCAATTCGCCGCACCCCAGGCTCAGTCTGCTTCACAGAACAACAACTTGAGCAACTTGTTTGCCACAGTCTCGCCACCACCTGCTACAAATAAAATGAGCAGTCCGCCATCTGTAGTTTCGCCCATGTCCCAACCGCCTCAGCCATCCGGATACCAGGCAACAGGTCCAAACTACTTCACATCTGTACCTCAGCCCGCTCCTCAGTCAGGAGCCTCGACACTTTCTGCCATATCCTCAGGTGGCCGCATTGGAGGTGGAGCTGCTCCTAAGAAAGCTGGAGGCGATGCCTTCGCCTCGTTGCTTGGTGGGGTTGCACCTAAGAAGGCTTCCACGCCCACGCAAAAGGTCACTATGGGTGATTTGGCCAAACAGAAGACGTCCCAAGGGCTATGGGGAGCTCCTGCATCTTCTGATTCTAGTACGCCTACTGCCCAAACACCGCAGTCGGGCTCTAAGCCTGGTGGTGCCCTAGGTGACTTGTTGGGATGAGCGATGCCATGGTATGCATTATCCATCCACGACTGGCGTTGGGGTACAAAATGGGGGCGCACTGCGACAGGGTAGCAAATTTGATACTGTAGACCATTGAAATGCACGATGATCCAATCTTTCATTGCAACCGGCTTGCAAGCCCATAATGAACCCTTGAGCGTGTACCACACAGAGCCCACGTTGCGTGCTATGTTAGTTCCCCGCAAATACGGCGACTCTATTGGCTGCGGCGGTGCCGTACCCCTGCGCACTTAGTAGTATTTCGAGCTTACCTTGCTGCAGCCAGAATCCATCCTGAGGCACAACATGGGAAACGACAGCCTCATCTCTTCTCACTGTCCGAGCATGCTTCAATGCAGATCTCGAGATTTCTTATTCGCATCGCATTGCTGCTGCTTCCTGTAGCTTTCATCGGCACAACATGGCTGTACTTGTACCCAATCTTCCATGGCTGCGCGTTCCCCACTCCACCGTCTACACATCCGCAGCCCCTTGCGCCCTTTCGCCTCCTGTCACTCGGTGACCCGCAACTCGAAGGCGACTCGTCGCTACCTGACCCTAACGCCCTCATCTTTCCATCTGTCGAGTTCCTGGTGACTGATCTGCGCGATGCGGAAGATTTTGCTGAGAGGATCGATATTGCGAAAGAAGCCGCAAGGGGCGTTGTCAAAAACGCGCGGAAATGGCTAGAGGGAAAGAGAAAGGAAGTCGATCTTTGGGGGAATGATCGCTATCTGGCGCATATTGTGAGGAGCTTGCGGTGGTGGACTCAACCAACGCACATCAGTGTGCTGGGTGACTTGCTCGGGAGCCAATGGGTTACTGATGGCGAGTTCAGTAAACGTGCAGGAAGATACTGGAACACCGTCATGAAGGGACTGGAGAGAGTGCCGGATACCATCTTTGGTGTTGTGCCTGAGTCCCCCAAGAAGGAGCCCACGGAGCCAGATGTAGAGCAGAATGCGGAACAAAAAGGCGAAGGCATAGGCGGAGAATCCGAGGCAGCAGAGCCAACTATGCAGCAAACCATGGAACAAGTAGATGAAGGCGGAGACGAAAAGGCAGAAGCAGTAGCCGATAAGGAAGATAAGCCGGACCGAAAAGCATATTGGGGTGGCACAAAAGAAGTCCTCGGCGCAGACACAGATTGGGAGAAGCGCGTGATCAACATCGCAGGAAACCACGACGTTGGATATGCAGGAGATATCGATCAGTCACGCATTGACCGGTTCGAGCGAGCCTTTGGTAGCGTCAACTGGGACATATGGTTTACACTGCCCGATGCACTGCGCTCCAACAAGACGGCCGACGTATCGAGACGACACCCCGACAGACCCCCAACCCTCCGCCTTGTCGTCCTGAATTCCATGAACCTGGACACGCCTGCTTGGTCTCCAGATCTACAGACCGAAACGTACGACTTCCTGAACTACATCATCTCCAATTCGCTTCCCGTCAATGACAAAACGCACGCGACCATCCTTCTCACGCACATTCCTCTGGAAAAGGAAGATGGCATATGCGTCGACAGTCCATACTTTGATTTTTTTGAAAGCGGACACGGACTGAAAGAACAGAATATGCTTTCAGACCATTCTAGCAGAACAGTCTTGGAAAGTCTCTTTGGCATGAGCTGGAAGAGGTATGTCGCTGGCTTAGGAATGGGCAGAAGGGGCGTCATCATAAATGGACATGATCACGCTGGTTGTGATGTCATACATTACATCCGGCAACGCGGCGTCGAGGATACGTGTCAACCGGAAGCGATCATGGAGGAAGATGCATACTGGCTGACCAGGGCTGCTAACGAAACCATAATCGCCACACCAACGGATATTGATGGCTTGGATATCAATACAGTCGCTGCCAACGACACTGTCGAGCAAGACGCACCGCCTGATATGGATGCTGCGTCGGAAACTTCCACTGAGTCTTCTGAGCCTACAGAAACGTCTACACCAGAACCTCCAACACCGATATGGCGGGCTCGCCGCTTTCCGCACCGCCGTTACGAAATCACGCCCGATAATGAATGTACTGATATCAACGCCTCCCCTCACATCCGCGAGATTACGCTGCGCAGTATGATGGGCGAGTACTCTGGTTACGCGGGTTTCCTGTCTGCCTGGTTCGACGAGCAAAAGGGTGAGAGGGGTGAATGGGTGTTTGAGTTTAGTACGTGCGGGCTTGGTGTACAACACTGGTGGTGGGGGATTCATATTGTGGATTTGATGCTGGTCATTGCTCTGCTTGGTGCGGTTGTTGCTCGAGTGGTGGAGCAGTTGGCAGCCTTGCAGGGTGTAGAAGAGAGAAAGAAGTCTGTAGGGCTGGATAAAAGTGACGTGAAATCCAGTGAGAAGGAGACTACTGTGTATAGTAGCACAAGTGGTAGAACGGCTTCGGTTAGTGGAGTTACGAAGCGACGGATATAGAGTTGTTAGCTGCATCTGTTGATACTATCGGAATACCCCAGAGCGTGCTTGAACTATTGACAAGGTGTGAATGAAGTGCTGAGAAGAGACCAGTTGTAGATAGTAGGTAAATTGCAACAGAGTATTGGTAAGTTGAATGATACGGCTGGTGCTAAGGTCTTAGTGATGCAGAGCGCGTGAGGGAGTGATCGGGTCAAAAGTCGGTTCAGGCAATACAATCATGATTATACTGAGAAGATGAGTACCTTGTAGACCCTCCGTTTGTTGAAACAGGTATTCAAAGGCGCGACGTCATTGCTCGACTTGCCATGTACTCCCCATCTGCTGCATCCTCTTTAATCATCTCCGCGGCCCCCTCTCCAATCCCATACGCCACCATTTGTGTATGTCCATTATTTACCTTCGGTATTGACGAAACATCCGCAACACGCAGGTTCCGAACGCCACGTACGCGAAGCCGAGAGTCAAGAACAGCATTCGCATCATCTGATTTACCCATCGCGCAAGTGCCTGAAGCGTGGTAACCTAGATACAACTCGATTAGCTCCTGCCACTAAACAAACAAACATGCAAGCAGAACATAACTTACAAGTCGTAGCATGCTCCCTAACATACCCCTCCCACTCCTCCCTCTTCGTGTACTCATGATGTTTCAACCCCGGTGGCCAACTCCCCTTGACCACACCCTTCGTCGTACTCCCCTCCATCACAACCTCATTCGCAAACCGGCACGCCTCACTCATAACAAGCATATCAAGCGGGTGCTCCAGGTACCTGTGATCCACCACCGGGTTCTCCCGTGCATCTTTCGACTTGAGCTTCACACTGCCCCTGCTATGCTGGTTAAATAGTAACGCACACATAGCAAACGCGTGCTTGTTGTCTACAGGAAAGTCGGTATATTGTTTGGGGCCCCCGTACATTTCCGTGTTCCAGAACTCGACATTGGGTTGTGTGGGTAGCAGGCCCATGGGGTCGCGGCCCGGTAGGCGGGGGGCGCTGGTCCAGAGGGGGGAGGAGGCGAGGCGCGAGTCGAGGCGAGCCCAGCTGAAGATGCCGAAGGGGAAGGTGGAAAGTACGCCAGTTTTCTTGTCTTGCCAAAGTTTGTAGGTGGTTTCTATGGCGTTGCCGTGGTGGGCGAGGTGGTCGTTTGTTAGGTTTGGAGGGGAGACTTCGTAGAAGATGAAGCAGAGCTGACGGTGTGTGGGTTAATAGATTCATACTTTGTATAGTGATAGGAACATACGACATGGTCCATGAGGTTCTTGCCGACACCTGGGAGATTGACGAGGCAGTCAATCTTGTGTTTTTCTAGCTCGTCTTTTGATCCGATGCCTGAACGCATAAGGATCATTGGACTGCAGTATGCACCTGCTGTAACTATGACTTCTTTTCTGGCCTCGTATTCGATCTTTTGGCCGGTTTTTGAAATTGCGACAACGCCCGTTGCAGTAAGCTCATCCCTGTCTTGACTCAAAATTACCTTGTCAACAGTTACCTCGGTTTTGATCGTGATGTTGTCTCGTTTTCGATCTTTGGTGATGAAATCTGCGGCCATGGTTCGAATACCCTGATGCACCGTTCGCGGAACATCACCACATCCATGCGCTGTTTCTCCGGTGGAAAACATGTCGGGACGATATGGGATTCCCTTTTCTATCAGGCTTTCCCTCACGAGTTCTGAAATGGGTGCTAGGTCGTGTGGCTCGGTGTGAAGGGGACCCGATGTCCCATGGACTGAAAGATCAGCTTTGTGCCAATCCTTTCCATGAAATGTTTCCGCCTAGTTCGAGGTCAATTCCATATGAACCCCCGAGGTTGAATGGAAGTCTCGCACCTTCTTCATATACTCGAACATCTTATCACCACTCCACTCATCCAAATCCCAGTCGTCGTAATCCTGTTTCGTCCCGCGGATACACAAAGTGCCATTAACGCCGCTCGAGCCGCCAAGAAAACGACCTCTGCTGACTTTGACTTGACGATTGTTAATCTTTTCCATGGGTTCCGTAACGATGTTCCAATCCGTCTCGCTATCGAAATTGTTGCTCCATCTGCATGCCGACTCAGTGAAACTTACCAGAAAGCAAGGGTTCAACTTACCCTCCTGCCATGTGGACATTTTCTAGATTTGCACTGTCCGGTCCCGCTTCCAATACCAGGACTTTGACGTTGGGGTCTTCGGCAAGACGGCCTGCTATCACGCAACCAGACGTGCCACCACTAACGATTATAAGCCGATGCTTCCACTACGAACTTTACCATCGTAAATGTTTATATACATAAAAACATGAAAGTCCCTTACCCACATATTACGTAGTCATAGACCTCTGCTGTGTGAACCGAGTTGATTCGTTGAACAGACATGATGGCGGTGATGCTATCTCCAAATCGAGAAAAAAGTAGAATATCATTCACATTCTAGCCCTAGCCTTCTGCCTATTTGACGACTGAGCTTTATACTCTCTTCGGTTTACAGCCCCATGTGCCGCGGAAAGATGCCGCAGACTATCTGCACGTGATTATGCACGCCACAAGGACGATCTGCCGGCTATCCGTCCGTCCATGGGAACTTTACTTAATAAGACTCAGCCAATGTCATCTACGGTAACTCAACATTATTAGAACGTTGATTTTGCAAGTATGCATGTCAATACCTCTATGTCCACTACACAGTGTGGGCAGGATCCGGTCATAAGCACGGTCTGCCTAGTACGGTAAGTTTCCTGCCTTATTTACACATTTGAATTGTCGGAACGACCTGCTATCAGATAGAATATATTATGGCGAATAGCAGGAATGCTCGCGATGTATCCGCCGTCTAGTCTTGCCTCCTGGTGTGGGTATGATGCGGGGTAGGGCAATTGGGCCGGGAGTACCAAGCTGTGCGTGCGGAATTCGTCCCCAACGGATTCTGTGTTTGGAGATCTGAAAAACTTCTTGCATAACATGTGTGGTATTTTTTGAGGGTTGCCCTGCGACCGGTTATTTTAATCTCCTTCATTTTTTGCACATGATCCTTTGTTGTTTCCGAAACCATACTCACAAATACCATACCGTTACGTTGAAGTTCTCGAAAGCTGCCTCTCTGACGATAGAATAAGCAACCAAAACCAATGAACCCAATTTCTAGCCTTAAACTCATCATCTCGTAAATTGAGACACTCACTCCCACAAGGCGAGCATAGCACAGACCCCTGTCCATACTACCCCGTTGCCACCCTCTCACGCCATCGCACCGCTCCCCTTGCCCTCCGTCCGGCACCTCTCCCAGCGACAAGGCACGAAGTGAAACTCCAGCCTAATCAGGACCTTCCAAAGCGCCAGCTAAGCCCAGACAAGCTTATTCTCCAAGCCTCAGCCCACGTTACAAGCACGAGCAACCGAGCGCATTTTCGAAACACAATGACCGGCAGCAGCCCCGAGATTTCAAACCACACGTGCTGCAGCCTCGGCGCATCAAACACCAGCATCCACTTATTTGACCATTAATGCACCAATACAAACATCAGGGCCTATACTGTTGGGCTTTTTACGGGCAAGATGGAGCTACGCGGCGAGGCTTGGCTAGGTGGATATGTGTTTAGAATGCGAAGCAGTCTAGAGCGTGACAATGAGGCAGGTGCATAGTCGTATACATAGATGTACTAGATTTCCCCATGCTGTTCTCCTTTTCCCTTCTTCTTCTTCTTCTCTATACTGCCGTGCGGTACTGCTTTCCTGCTTTTACACTTTGCTTCGTTTTGGCCGGTCCACCGTTTCATAATTAATTTTTGTTTCTTCGTCCGATCTACGGTTCGCACCAACATTACGTAGCCAAAAATGTACAAGCTCATCACCCTATCTCTACTCGGCCTCACATCTGCTTTGCCTCAGCGAAACCGAGGCGGCAATCGTGGCAACGGCCAACAAGCGACGGCCTTTCAACGAGCTGCTCAGATCCCCCAGGGCATCTCCCAAGCTACCGATGGGTCCATGATCTTGGATGATACTGTAATGGTCAACAATCTTCCTATACGATTCAAGATCTCTGCTCCAGCAGATCAATTCCTTCCGGCCTCAGGCGTACCTGGTGCAGCAGCCACATCTTCAAACGGAACTTTGGGAGCCAACGTCCTGCTCCATGGCGATGGAGGACAAAGCTTCTTCGACATGCCAAACCAGGCTGTACAGGCCAACACTATGGGAGTCGCCCTTCTCGCGCCCGACGACAACCTTTTCTGGGGTGGAGGCGCTGGTCTGCAGCGAACGGATGGTGTAGCACACGCGCAGGCAGTCAATGACTTTATCCAAACTGAGCTACCCCAGCGCGTTGCAGTCAACATGTCGAACATTGTATTCACAGGTGTCAGCGGTGGTAGCCTTATGATGAGCGGCTTCTTCATCCCAGCACAAATGCAAAACTACCCAAACAGTGCCGTTGAGCTCAACTGCGGAGGCATGCCCCCGCAAGTCCAGTTTCAAAATGCGGCCACGGTCATGAGCCAGACAAGAATTCATTACCAGTCTACACAGAGCGAGCTCCAGCTGCTTCAAGGCAGTATCCCACAGGCTGTAGCAGCGTACGAGCAGCTTGCATCCGATGCAGGTTTGTCGGCGGCTCAGATCAACCAGCTGCAAACTGTAGACAACACACCTGCTGGCGGACACTGCGAATTTGATGGGCTGGACTTTGTTTCTGGTGTGCAAACAATGTCTTCGAGCTATGCGAGTGTAATGCAGGGTGGTAATGGTGCGGTCAAGGGAATTGGTGCGCCTAGCACTGGCGTGGTGACAACGGGTGTGGTTGGAAACGAGAATTTGCAGTTTGTCGGTGGAAGGAAGCGCTCAGAAGAGGCCAAGAGTATGATACAGATGAGGTGGGCGCAAGAGGTTGTTGAGGAGACTGAGTTCAAGATGTTGGCATGCGATCGGAGTTCGTGCTCGGGTGACGAGCCCCGATTCTAAGAGTCCTAAGACTCAGTACATATATTTCCACCTCTGGCGGCGCGTCAGCATAAAATATCTATTTCAACAAATATCTCTAGTCCGTATCCATATTGTCATTTTCAGGTCGCGAGTCAAGTCGAGTCATGCATCGATCACTGGAGGTCGGGGTACAGGCTGTGGTTTGGTCGTAATGTTCATTTGACTGGTATTGTGAAGGTCGTCCCATTGCTAATCATAGCCGCAATGTCGTCGCCCAATTCCTTCACCCCATAAATGCATTTTCGCCGTGCCCATAAACCCATGAATGTTATCGAAAGCAGGAAAGGAGACACCTCACATGACGACACCGGAGTTGGAGGCGATACGCTGAGCGTAATTAGCAAAGCACCTTGGTATCCATGGCTTGTACATACCGGCCACAGCTCAGCGGCCTCCTTGGCGACGGGTCCGGTAATGGCAGAGCCCTTCATTTCACCCTTGGGGTTGACAATGACACCGGCGTTGTCCTCAAAGTACAGGTAGATTCCGTCCGCCCGCCTCCAGGGCTTGCTCTGGCGGACAATGACGGCGGGCATGACCTTCTTCCTCAGCTCAGGCTTTCCCTTCTTGACGGTCGCCATGACCATGTCACCGGCACCACCAGCGGGCAGGCGGTTGAGGCGTGCACCGATACCCTTGACGGAGATGATGTACAGGTTACGGGCACCGGAGTTGTCGCAGCAGTTCATGACGGCACCGCTACATGTCCGTTAGTCTTCATTCCTTGCATTCTATTCTCTAGGCGTATCTCAGGCGGGAGCAGGCTCGGCGGAGCGGTCGCGGCGGGTTTGAACGTACACTGGCAGACCGAGAGTCATCTTGAGCTTGTTACCGGAGGTAGAACCTCGACTGTGTGCGCGTTAGCCACTACTTCACCACATGACAGCGTCTCGAGCGATTTTTTTTTTGCCTCTTCAGCCGGGAGAACAACATACCCGCGCTTTCCAGACATTTTGGATGATTATCGGGGGGATATTCGATTTGGCGGGTTTCAGGTGCGTCGTCGCTGAAGTTGTCGGGAGCTGCGTGAAGTTCGCCAGGTGGGTTGCGCTCGCTAACGAAATTCTGTGTGCGTGGTCTGTGCGTTTGTTAGTGCACCCGCCGAGCCCAGCGCAGGTGTATGCTCATGTGATTTGCAGCCGAATACCTTTGACTACAGTGACTTGGGCTGCTGGTTAGATGACTCTTCGACTTTATTGATGCCGACATCAAGTAGGATCGATTGACTAAGAGACGCCAAGTTTATTCATGCTATTATCAATCTGATTTGTGATTGTGCAGGTACCTACCTACCTGTTGTGTTTTTTAACCACACTTGTATCATGGCCCTTATTCTGGACTGCCAGATTATGGACTACACACTTGAGGGAGTTTCGTTCCTACATAGGTACACTGCGAGCAGCATTGCTCTCTGCGTATCAGGCACAAGGTCTTGTCTACGCCATACTGATTGGTTTCTTCGAAGAATGCTGATGTATCTCGTGCTTCAATACTATAATATTTGCGTTGACTGACAAAAGGTCTGCGAGACTTTGGTACTTTCGTATTTTCCGGCTTGAGGGATGACCCGCAGCAAGCATGACCAAAAACGGTAAGCTGTATTCTTCATTTTGTTTCTGAGACTAAGTATATCCAAGATCAAGGGCTGGAACTCATTGCTCGTATTGACTTTGAGTATGACGCTGACAATTAGTGCAAATCTTCTCTCGTCTGATCACCTGATTTCAAGAGGATTACTTGATTTCGTGGATCAGATATAAATTTCTTGGGACAAAGATAGGTGCAGTTTGGAGTATCGAGTTTTCTTACTCTACGCACTATCGTAATATCCAAAGTTTAACGCTTTTAGCCATCATGGCGCATCACCCATCGCTTTATGTAAAAGAAAGGAGTGGTTGTATACGACCATTAATGCATTTATAACTGATCGTATTACGTGTGCTTGCTAATTAACGGTGCTGGGCATAATATTGGTGATCTCCTACTGACAGCAGCATGGCTCAAAGATTTGTGGCATAGCGCATCTCCGTTGTACCCTATGCACTAACTCTCACCATTAGACTCACAAGCAGTCTCAGGCCGTGACACGCTATGCAGTGCTATGAGCAGCTAGTGTCTTTAAAGGAACACGAGAAATTCCAGGTAGCTAGTACAGGGAGTTGTTGGGGTAAGCTGGACGCATCTTGGTAGATTCCTGTACAAAGGCGGTTTCTTATCAATCAGGTGAGGCCACTCTGGGCGTACTATGAAAACAATCCGTGACTTAGTGAAGATGCCGTTGTTGAGGATCCCGTTTTCTATCCCAAACAATAAGCCCTGGTAACCAAGCTCTTGGCATTAAACTCTATTTATCCCGGCAACACGCATGTCACTGGGTAGGATGAATTACTTGCCACAGATGTTAATATTCTGGACCACTTCATGCTTTCAAAATATTACGGTGATCTGCAACAGCGCACACTATACGGATAAGGCTAGGAAATGTCCTCTTTTAGTGCAATTCATCGACTGCTTGCGTCAACAAAACTCATGGCAACGCGCCGGTGACATCCGAGCTTATATTAACACATGCACTTAAACACGAACCCCTGGACGGTTCTCCCGTCCCAGGAGCTATGCAGAAAAGTATAAAAATGTATAGAGAATCATCCGAAACGATTTACCAATCGCCGCCTCTCTTGAGTAGGGCGTCTATTCTTCTCGAAACACATCAGCATGGCACCGTTATTTTTCGCAGCAACCCTTCTGGGTCTAGCCACCGCCCAAACGATGGGGACCACACCTGAAGTGCATCCAAAGCTATCAACCTGGAAATGCACAAACGCTGGCGGATGCAAGATGCTAGACACTTCGATTGTTATCGATTCTTTGAGACACAAGGTCCACCCAAAATCTGATCCGAGTGCGACTTCGAGCTGCGGCGATCGAAATAACCCGCTCAACCTAACGGTGTGTCCGGACAAAGCGACATGCGCCCAAAATTGCGTCATCGAAGGCATTCAAGACTATTCGACACAAGCAGTCTTTACTGATGGTGGAAAGCTCCGTCTAGATATGTTCAACCCAAGCGGCGAGTATATGAGCCCTAGAGTGTACCTACTAGGCGAAGACAAAGAAAATTACGAGATGTTGCAATTGAATGGCCAAGAGTTTTCATTCGACGTTGACATGTCAAAGCTCCCATGTGGTATGAACAGCGCCTTGTATCTTAATGAGATGAAGGCCGATGGTGGACGCTCGAAATTGAACCCTACTGGTGCTAATATGGGGTGGGGATACTGTGATGCGCAGTGTTCTGTCAAGCCATTCCTAGATGGTGAAGTAAGTATGATTAAGTGACACAGTCCTGTCGAGCAATGGCTAACTTTCTGTAGGCTAACATCGATAAGGAAGGCGCATGCTGCAACGAAATGGACATTTGGGAGGCTAACGGTCGAGCAAACCAGATTGCGCCCCATGTGTGCGCCAAAGAAGGTGTGATTAGGTGCACTGGCGACGATTGCGGTGTAGCTGGTGTTTGTGGTAAGACTGGCTGTGGAGACAATGCTTACAACTTCCGAAACTCCAAGGATTTCTATGGCCCTGGTCTCAAAGTTGATACAACTAGGCCTTTTACTGTTGTCACTCAGTTCCCAGAGAAGTATGGTGTTCTCCAAGCTATTATTCGAAAATATGTTCAGGATGGTGTCGTTGTCGAGAACGCTATGTCAAACGTTACTATGGATCAAGCCTGGTGCTCGGCTCAGGCTCGTGCCAGGGAATACAACAAATTTGGCGGCCACAAGACTATGGGTGACGCTCTTGCTCGTGGCATGATCCTCACATTCAGTTTATGGTGGGACAAGAACGGAGGGATGCAGTGGCTTGATGGCGGGCTAAATGGACCTTGCAGCCCTGCTGAGGATTTTCCTGATGCTATTCAGCAGAAGGTGAAGAACCCTACTGTCACCTTTAGCCAAATTAAATGGGGTGAAATAGGCTCGACATTTGGAACGAACCAGACTTTACAGTCGTGGGCGACGTAGAGTGAGCACAGCACTAATTGTGCCAGCTACGGGGTGTTTTGGTAGCCGCCAAATATCATCCGACTCCCACGAGGTTCTGCAGTAGCACAGATGTTATGAATCAAATTGTCAATTGACCGAAGAGCAATGTTGCAGTGGAGAGGTGAATGAACGTGTTCCACCATAAACTGACAGACCAAAATCCAATGGGACTCTTCACACATCAATCACAACGAGTTTGTGTGAAGACCTCTTATATATATTTAAATTGGGTGTTCTTATTACATTTCGTTGTTAAAAAAAAGCTCTAAGTACCGTCTCTATACCATCGCAAGATTGTATTACATCTTGGAAATATTGTTACAAATGCGCCTTCACAGAACTGTACCACAATCAGAGACAATGTTTATCGGTCGTGAGTGGAAACTTATTGCAAAATGTGATATCGCCTAGTGTATCTCGTAAACTCATCAGCAAGGGTTCCAGCCCGAGATTATTATGTATACACCTGGAAATTGCACCATGCTGCAGACAGTTGGATTAGATAAAGTTTGCACGGTAAGGTCCTTACTATTCATCCTCTTACTAAGAACAATCAAATAGGATGTGGCGGAGTATACTTCTGAAGCTTCTCAATTCCTATTAAACTTAGTCCCATGTGCTAAAGGCGGAATCGTACTAGCTAGCATCTCCAAACTTATTTTCATTAGCCAGCACCTTGCCAGAAGATCTATGAGAATAAGTGAGCACATATGGCGGAAATCACATGGCGGATCTCGCTCAGGACTCCTTAACTAAGCTTATTGAGAGGTCAAACATGTATATAAATAGACCCAGTGACCCTTTGAGCAAAAACGTATTCTCTTATTGTAGCTGCACATACATATGACCATCACAGCATTGTTCGCTATCGCCAGCGCTAGCGCCTCTTTGGACTCACTACTCCGGCTATCAATTACGAGGCTCTTCTTGCAAACACCATCACAAAAAGAATCCTGACTATGCAATGCCATCATATATACAGATTGAGCTTTCTGTAAAGAGAAGAGATCCCACAATAGAGGGAAAGCATGCAAATCTAGCCAGTGCTTTGCTAATAAGTATCTTAGGGACAGATACATCTTATTATCGAAGGCTATGTCATGTCTATCTCTGATTCCCCTAAAGGCTATAAACGGGGCTTTGTGAGGCAAAAACCATAAGCGTGTCGAGCATGCCTGCGATTTTCATCAATGTTTAGGTCTCAAAGTCACTCACGACTATTATCAAGGCGTGGACCCTAATGCTATCGATATGGACTTATCTGCACTTACTATCACTTTATTAATGTAGCAAAGCTGACAGATGTAGGTTACACGCTGTTAATCGTAAGGTGCTCAGGCAAGTATTGTCACGGCGCTACGGAAAGTTATCACGTGCTAGTAACTGTCTGGGATAGCCAGTTCTGAATGAGAACAAGTTTCCCTACTATAGTAGCACTACTAAGAGGTGTCCAAGCACGCGACATATCATGAAACTGGGGGAATCATATTGATTAGTTCCAATAGAAATCAATTGTGAGATACTTGTCCTGTTCCTGGTTGTGCAATGCATCTTGACTTCCTGAGTTGCAGCTTCACTGTTCCCTACATCATCAGGCAGTAAGGCAGTACTCCCCATATATGCTTAATGTTGTTCAATGTTCAAGGTCTAACATACTGTGTATATCATGCAGGCTATAGTTGTCTCATACTGTAAGAACTTGTAGGAATATGTCCAATGAATTTTACACTCTTCCTGAGTTCAGTAGCTCTAAGGATATTGCGCATTTGTTGAGGAGTGTTGAGGATGGTCGAGCCGCCGCAGGCCTATAAAACCACCATTGATATGTGGAGGATTTGATTGCAGCACATTGGAGGCATGATCCACCGGACCACACAGGACGACGCAAGATTTCATCATCGAACAGCGTTTTTAATGCGCAATTTTCGCTGCATGAATCTAGCGTTCGTGGTGGAACAATGAACCGGTGCAACCAAAGTATGAGAACAAGCTGAGAGTGACCGGTCGCCTATGTCGTTAGTTTGCCAGCTTTCAGTTGGCGCCCGGTACAGTTGACTATTTTGGAATGATTGGTCCACCAGCCATGACCGGAAAGAGGCGGTAGAGCAACAACCTGATTACACATAATGTGCCACCGTTGATATTCCGCGCATGGTTACGAGTCACGTAGACACCTCTTTGAGATTATAACCGACCATGTGTGCCAGTCCTTAGAGCCCTCTAATTGCTAGGAAACGAAGTAAAAGTGCAATTTTCATGGAAGCGCTACATTGATGGTTGGTCCATAGATGATCTGCATGGTCTGGACCGGCCCAATCGTCAGGCGGCATACTCGAAAGATTTCTCTATGGCTGGAATATTGCTTACAGTTATATTTTTTCAAATTACTCTATGTTGCATCAGTCAAATAACCTTTGGTTGATCACCATTCAAAAAATAGCATCGGTGGTTTAGTGGTAAAATTAGCCGTTGCCATCTCTCCTCGAGAACAGTTTCGGCTAGCCCCGGGTTCGATTCCCGGCCGATGCATTTGTTTTTGCTCCCCTTACAGGACTGGGGAATTGTCTACCAGCTTCGATATATCGTGGTGCCTGGGGAGCAATCATGTCACGTGACTCAATGCTGTGACGACCTTTTTGCCCTCGCTATGAGGTTGAGTGCCTACTGAATTGGAAGTATTTTTGTGAGTCTTATTTTCCAGTCACAAAATACTATTGAAATGCGTGACGTGCTTTGAGTCGTGATTTCTGTAGGCATGTGTGTTATTTCTAGAACCGTGAACCAAATTACTCTTTGTGCTATTGCCGCAATGGATATTGCAAATGCATAGAGCTCATTCCAAGGTCTATGAATTTGTAGCCCACTTGTAAGTAGAACATAAACTCTAGGGTATTCAATATCTTGAACCGTAAATAGTCATCAGGTGTAGAAGTCTGAAATTTTTTTGCAACGTAGCAGAGTGAAAAGCCCCCAAACAGACAATTTCCAGTAGATTAGAGCATAACATACAGAATACAACAAGTCTCTTCTCTCTTTTCGCTGTTATCCAAGTTGTATTCCATTGTGCGCAAAAGTTGCGTAGCGAGCTTGATGCTTTGGCTGAGCATGAAATGAAGCCACATTTTCTACTCAACAACCAGTCCCAGACCTTTTTATAAAGAGTCACAACCATTAGTACTTATCCTGTTTCAAAATACTCGCCGCAGACTGAATTGGAGGAGTGAATGGTAGTATGTGATTATGTTGCTATTCCATATTCGGTTAGAGCGGTTTCGCGATAATCGAATGTCGAAATTCAGTTCATCCACCATTGACTGCCGACGACATCGACACAACCAAGCCCCACACCCAACACCCCGCCCTCTACCTACACATCAGTCAAAATGGAGAACGAACGCGGCGAGCTCGTTGACCGTAAGAGCCATCTTTCCCTCGCGCGGCGGCTGGCGGTGTTTTGCCCACAGCGCGGCTCCGCCAGCGCGCACACTGCACTCGCGAACCACCATCGCTAACTTGTTCACAGTCTACGTCCCCCGCAAATGCGTGAGTACCCGTCGGACAAATGAATGAATTGTCAGCAGCGATACTGACCCCTTCAAGTCGGCTACCGGACGCATCATCAGGGCCAAGGACCACGCCTCTGTCCAACTGAGCATCGGCAAGGTTGACGAGAACGGCCGCTACACCGGGGACAACCAGGTCTACGCCATCTCCGGCTTCGTTCGCGCCATGGGCGAGTCCGACGACAGCCTTAACAGACTCACACAAAAGGACGGCTTCCTCAAGTCTGTCTGGAGCGCGTCTCGTTAAGTAGTTGGGGACTACGGGTGGAGGTATGATATGTGGCGGTACCTTGGGGTACCCGATATGGAGATGACATCAGCTGACCGGAGCCAGGAATTCGGCATGTTAGATCTCTTTCGAAGATGGAGGTGTGCATTCTACGGCCAAGGCTTCATTTCCTTTTTCCGACGGACCAACGATGGCACGAGGAACGGGAACCGGTTGAGATGAGGGCCATCGAATTCATAAAACTCTGTTTACGATCAATGCAGCTATGAATCTCGTCGTTCTCGGTTGTGATATTGTCTCCGTGTTTGTCGTGTCATGCGATGAAAATAGTACTGACCTAAATGATCGTACTGTCTAGTGATGAAGCTAGGTATTGACGAATCCTTAATGACACGATGTGAACCTCATCCAACCGCATCTTGCATAGATCGGCTACACCAGCTGCTCGTTAGTAACTCACATTCTTGTTCTCACACTGGGCCATTATCGACAGCGGCATCCACACACACAAGCTCACACCCGACTTCAATGCGCAGCCTTGTTGACCAATCTGTGACCAACCATGTCACATAATCTGACCAACTCCGTCACCCATATCCTACTCATTACATAACTACACCATAGAGATACCGATTTGTAATTCCCCAGTAGAATGCACACGATGCACCGTTACGTGGCTCTGCGACATACATTTCCCTAACCATCAGATATCATCTGCGCCTCCCAGAGCCATCCGAAAGCTCGCACACATGTAGGTATCTGAGTGATGTTGCACCACAGAGGAATTACGCGAAGTAGTAAGCAGAGATCAGCAATGCGGCATTCCACCTGCTCATCCGTGTTGGCCAGTTCGAACCTTTTCTCTTCTCTCTCTCTCTCAAAAATAACCAAACAAAAATAACAAGAAGCAGCCTGACTACCCCACCACACCTCGCCTAAACGATAGCTCTGTCCATCTCCCTGTCCCCACCGTCATGTCCCCGCTCCTTAGGCCAAGCGTAAGCGCATGTATACACTTGCCACTTATGCAACTACATGCCTCATGCCGGGCAGCCGAGCGAGCGAGAGCTGTCGTGTAACGTTTGACGGGGCTAAAATTACCATGTAGAGAGAGAAGAGAGGGGTGAGGGGATGTGATCTAGACCTTTGTGTTACGTTCTGCAGCTAGAGAATGAGGGGGGACACGACGAGATGAAGGTCTTGAGAAGCCAATGGATTTGTGCAGGATAGTAGGAAAAAAAAGGTAGTTACATCTTTGATTTTTGTCCAATTTTTTTTAGAAACTTGTCACATAGTTTTGTAGCGATCATGTACATACTGCACCTGGCAATTCCCAAAATCTACAGCATGGATGAGACACGAAAGAAAAGAGGTGAAGGAGAGGGGGAGGGGGGAAGACAGATCTCGGTATAAACAGTCCAATCTTGCCCTCCTTTACTTAGTGCCCGCCCCATCCATGTTAGAGTCTAGTATACGTGGGTAATCAAGGTACCACGATACGAGAACTCGCAGATCAAACAAACTCAATTCAAGACCATACATGCATATACGGACCGATCAAACATTGTTCTTTCGCCTGCAAAAGTGTCCGAAAGAGAAGAAAGAAAAAATCAAGTTGAAAATGTATGTACAAGTACATGTAGTGGGTTTTCTCGAGATTACTGATATCGCAGCGAACAATGGGGTAGCGTAAGCGAAAAGGCGTTGAGGTTTTGTTGTGCGGGCGCTTGAGTAAAGAGGGGAGTGGGAGGGGAAAAGGGAAAAACGGGTGACACCTCCCCCTCCCCCCTTGTATAGGTGCAGTAAGCACACCGATCAATAGCAGGGCCGATGGCGCGCGATATCGGTATCTAGGTAGGAATGTGGAAGGAAGGGAGGGGAAGATGGCGGATAATGGGCATCGAAGACGGGAGATGTGCATATTTTATTGGAACTATTGAAAAGATAGTATTGTTGATTTGGATACATTTTGGGTGATGTAGTGATGGAGGTGTGCGAGGTTACAGTAAAGTTAGCCTAACGAATATGCGCCAAGTATTTCCTCTTTGTTCATTTCTTTGCTTTTATTGCGGTTGTTTTTGCTTTTTTTGATGTGTGGCGTACGAGCATGAATTGAATTGGTATTACGGCATGTAACTATCCATATGTCCATTCTCAAGTATGCTTTCCTGAGCACCAAGATGCCGCCAAGTGCCACAGACGCGGTATTTGGACTCCGCACATAACAACCGCACACACATGCTTCAAGTGCAAAAACCGCTTCATTGATATACATAGAGGGCCAGGGGCCGATATCGCCTTGTCAACACAGTACGCGACAGTGCGCGTAGCTCCTGTTCCGTTTTCCGAACTCGTTCTTGGGCACAGACAATGAATTGATTTTTTTCTCCGCACCTATCAGCAAGATTGGTCATTCCTTAGTCATTGCATAGTACATTGTGCATTGTCATCGTGTTGAATTGCGACTACATCAACGAATACGAGTGGCCTCATGTATGCTGCACAATGGATGAAATGAAGCATCGGTAGGGCTGCAGCAACGCTAGACGTAGTTGTGGTCCTTTGCTGTGACCAGGTTGGGATTAGCCGATGACATCAACCAGCCATGTTTCCAGATGCTCGAGAATATGTCTTCTAAAGGGCTCTACAATCGGCCGCAGGAAGTGGGCAGTCGCTTGTACCCATTTGCAAATTTTGGTGTGTCCGGTGGGTTAAAGTCCCGCAGCTGGAGCTGAGCAATCGATGAATCGCGGAGACCGTCTCTCTAGCTTCGTAATGGTATCACCTGTAGAATAAGCCCGGACAAGCATTACAGCGAACGCTGGCGGAAAGCCCAGCACCATCCGGTCGGCTACTAGAAACACGTGGCGGACCCACGCATACACACATACCCGGGGAAGCGGGCGCGTGCTGCATGCCTTGGCGCGCATACAGGCGGTGTGATTATGCATACTGCAGACAGCTTCGTGGAAGGTACTCTAGCATGGCAAAACTTGATGATGCACTTTTTAACTGGGATATGATGTCAGACCGCTCCCAGGATTTCCAGTAATAGCGCGGAAAAAATCGCTTCTTGTGGAGCGACGAGACCGCTGCATTCATGTACTAGGTAGTATGTAGAGGTAGCGGGCCTGAGCGAGAAACGGGCCGGCCAGTGTACTATGTACCACCGCTTGATTTCTGCCATTGGGCAAGGGTTGCGGCATTTAGATGATTCATGGTATATTCTACTATCTGCGCGTCGGCGTCGTGGTCCCGGAGCCGGAATGCTGAGGATGAGCTGGAATGGTATCGAGAGCCGCATTCCGGACTGCCGAGACGGCTTTACTCTCTTTTACCTTCCAATCATCACCTTTGCGTACCAGTTTAGATCGGTCCTTTTCTGCCTTCTTGAGCAGCATTTCTTCAATCTTTGCGTCTCGCCGAGTGCCCTGGACGCAATCACAGAGACAACCTTCGGTTGGGCATGCACCTTCTGATAAAACTGGGTCTGCAAACCATGTCGAAAGACAATTCGCGTGTCCACCGTGTCCACAAAGCGGACACCACGTCCACAACGTGGCCGTAGGCGCAGACCACTCTGTCGGGACAGACGGTGATGGCCCGACAGCATCACGATCGTCCCCAAGGTTTTGGCCCGAAGTCAGAGACGATCGCTGCCGCTTATGTCCTCTGTCCTTCAGATTAGAACGAAACTTTGACTTGGCCTTTTTTGCTGTAAGCGGCTCAAAGGCCGGATACTTGGCCCAGCAAATTGGGCATGGCGCCTGTGTTCGCTTACACGACTCACATCGCATCTTGTCTTTGGGATTGTTGATTGGTGACTTGCAGCTGAGGCACAGTAATCCGAGTTGTGTTTCTTTGAGCGCTTGTTCGTACACGGCGGGATAGGCGGGATAGGCCAGCCTGCGTAGCATAGCCGCAGAGTTGAACAATGATAACGAGTGCAGTTGTGAGTGGTAGGTATGAAGAATAGACTCTGCTTGATAAGGATTGATCCCTGTGGCTATAAGCTGACTCAACTGTGTCGAGAGAATGGCCTTTGCCTGTGCTGGACTGAGCCCAAGAGCCACAAAGGTATCTGCAAAGGCGTTAAGCACATCGCCTACGTTTGTACCGGGGTCATCTGTTGGGCTTTGTGTCTGCGGAAGGAGTGATTGGAGAAGGAGAAGCAAAATCGAAGGAAACTGCGCATCCGACGCTTTTGTATGATATGCAAGAATGCTGTTAAGCAAGCCGATCACGGAATATGGTGATGCTGCTTCTGCATCAACATGCATGGCCGTGAAGTCGGACAGTAACAAGCCATCCTCTGTGGTTGGATCCATGACTGGGGGCGCACTTCCAGATGCATGTGGCAAATTCGGCGGCGGCTTTGGGGCATGAGGCGATCGCATGTCATCCACATCAGGCACAATTGTCCCACTTGCCTCCATGTCTATGTTGTAGTCATAGGAGGATGAATATATGCTGGTGAGTGCCTCGGAATCTGAACTGTCCTGACGAAGCAGTTGATTGTTTCGTCGCAGATTCTCCATGTCACGAACGGCCGTTTCCCCGTTGTCAGGTTGATCAGCATCATGGTTCGTTCCTTTGCTTGCGGGGCCTTCGGTATGCTGTCGATTCAGAGAACCGTTTCCACCAATAGGAATGGTGGTTGGAGATATCGGCACGCTTTTACCTAGATCTTCGTCTTTAGAGTTTCTAGGCTTTCCAAAGCTAGAGTGTTCCGGAACAGCGTCCCAGTCCTCTGATGACAGCTTTTCCCGGTTGGATTGTGAGTTACCGCTTGCAAATGAACTAGGCATTGAGTTTCCCTTTTGGGAATCCGAAGAGGCCGAGAACATGGTAAAACTTTCTCCAGAGTCATGCCGCTCTATTGAACGAGGTGCATTGATGTTCATACCTTGCACGCTGCTTGGCGTGAGACTTAGAGGAATTCGAGGCGATGCTCTGTAGCTGCCACTCAAGGCGCGACGCTCGTCAAGGCCATCACCTGAGTGGTACCACTGGGGGCTGCTGAACGTTTTATGTGGAGGCGCAAGTGCACTACTTGTCTGAGTAGGCGTTGCAGTGACTGCTGGTGGTAGTTGAACCATGTCCTCTTTATCAATGTCAAGAAGGTCAGGCCTTTTTGTGTCATTACCGAAGCCGGTCCTCACTGGACGAGCAAGAGGTGTTGATATATTGGAGGTGCTCTCTATTGTCGTGGTGGGTGGTCTGGGTGGCGGTGCTGGTTTCTCCAAGGTACCGAGAATAGCGCGCACGGCAGGATTTACGGACGCTGCCGCTGCCAGTCGCTTGTCATGGGCTTCCATGGGCGCAGACGACGGCTCGAGCATTTTGTTGGATAGCCGCAGCGCGGGAATATGCGGGTGCAACCTTCTTTGCTGTCTATGTAACTCTGCTCGGCGCCGTGTCGCTACGGCAATGGATGCTCCCATGATCCTCCACGACTGAGCGAGCCGGTACATTGCTGCACGCTGTGCATATTCGGCATTCTGCTCAAAGACTCTTTCCACTCGCAGAAAAGAGTCGAGATCGGGAGGGTCAGGCAGGGCTATGTTTTTGTATTTTTGAGCCAGATAGGCAAAGATCTGGGTATTGGTTGTACCAGGCAAGTGACCTCGAATGGCAGTCTGATTTGGCTTGTGGGAATCGCTGTGCATAACCATCGAGTCACTCAAGAGCATGACCTTTGGGCCAACGTCAGAAGGTGGAGTTGTACTAAATGACTTGGTCGACCTGTTACTAGCAGCGCGCACATGATGACGCTTCATGGCAGAGGCAAGAAAGCTGTCATCCAGGCTATCATCTGCTGAGTTTCGAAGACTTGCCTTTGCAGAGCTATGATGTCTATCACGGGTTTCGCCAAGGTAGGCGTCATCCACGTAGGCTAGACCCGCAGAGGAGCGCGGGTGTGACCTCTTCTGGGCGACTGCGCCAATCTCGCCGGTAGGTGATATGGCAAAGGCCTGCAGGTTGCGACGATCAATAGTTTTTGGGGCATGGTGGACATCATTTTGCTGGAAGATGCCTTCTTTGCCAACAGTCCATAGTGTGTCACGCGAGTGCCAAAGCATATCAGATGGGGCAGTGGAGAAACAACTGATGTCCCGAAAGGGCAAGAAGGGGCGGCGAAAGTCCCAGACATGGATGGCTGGATGTTCGCGGTCATATGATGTGGCAATTTGTGTGCACTGATAGACGCCTTTGTCGTCGTGGTCATTGGACGACCAAGATGGTGGGCGCCAGCGCGCCTTGTAGATGGGAAAGGGTGTGTGCAGAACATGGGCGGCTTTCTGGCGGCGGCCAGTAATGGAGAAGTCCCAGACCTTGACGGTGCGGTCGACGCCGGCGCTGAGGAGATGCTTACCGTCTGGATGCCAGTCGATGGAGGTGCAGATGCGCTGGTCGTGGGCAGTGATTTTCTGCTTGGGGCTCTTGGTATAGCGAAAGTCCCAGCGCTGGATGGTGCCGTTGTCTGTGCCAAAGGCGAATTCTACAGCGTCCGTCGGGGACCATTGGACATCACGGATGCCGCCATTCATGCCATGGTACTGGTCTCTGCTGGGACAGATGGTGGCGTCCCTGCGCATGTCGCGCAAGTCCCACAGGCGGACGGTGGAGTCATGGCTTGCGGAGAGTAACAGGTGCCCCTGGTGGGGGTTGAATGCAAGCTTGTGTACCTGACGGGTGTGCTCATGCAGGCGGGTAAGCTCTACGCTGGCACGGTTGAGGTCGTAGAGGATGACCTTGCCATTTGCAGCAGCCGTGGCTATATGCGAGCTGAACTGGCCGTGGGACCACTTGACATCGTGGATGCCCAAGCCCTCGCGCTGGCGGGCGTGCGAGTCTGCATAGTTGAGGACAGCAGCACGCAGATTAGTCTCGTCGACGATGCGGGCATCTTGGACGCGGACCGTCTTGAGCAGCTCCTTGCCGGCGAGGACGGCATGGGTGCGCTCGCGGTTGATGTCGAGGGCCGAGATGTCGAGGCCCGTCTTGTGGCTTGCATGCTGCGAATAGCCTGTGCGGACACTGCAGAAGCACTCAGTGGCATGGTCGGAGAGATGAGTGTATGTATATGTGCATGTATATGTATATGTAGCACATGAACATGGACATGTAAGTGGACATGGAGGTGGACATGGAGCAGGTGTAAGTGGTGGGGGATGAGGCAGTGGCGACCAAGCATCTACACATAGACATTGGCATGTGCAGGGGCCCAAAGCAGGAAGGCGCAACGGGGGCAGGGGCAGACAGGGGCGGGCGGCCAATGGGAGGCGGGCAGGAGGCGATGACGGACACGGCGACTAGAGGGGCAGGTAGGGTGGAGTATGTAGTATGGACGGAGAGTAGGGGGAGCAGGGAGACAGGCCAGCCAGCCAGCCAGCCAGCCATCCACACACCCGTTTGCGACACTTACCCGGGAACTTTCGGCACCAAAGGGTTCGGCAGCCGGGCGCCGTCGGGCTGCACGCTTGGGGGCCGCGACGAGTAGGCCGTCGTCAGCGGCTGGGCGACGAAGCGCTCAAAGTACGAGCGCGGCCTCTTGGGCAGAGGCAGCGGCGGCGCAGGCGGTATCTTGGGCGACGACATGGCTGACGCGCGACGGTGTTCAGCGCTCATCTGAGGCGTGCTATGCTATGCTAGTCTGTTTCTGCACGCGGTGCCAGAAGGCGAGTCGGGGGAGTAGCGGAGGGGTGGTGGTGGCAGTGGTGCGGCAGCGCGAAGACAGACGGTGAAGCACAGGGCGGGCAGTAGTAGCGAAGCCGTGGGAGCAGCGCAGCAATGGCAGTACTAGCAGCAGCAGCAGCAGCAGCAGCACCAGTACCAGCAGCAATGGGCCGTAGGGATATGGCGTGGTTGGCGGGCCCTGGGCTGGCCGGGTGGGCTGCTGGTGGGCTGCTTGCTGGTGGGCTGGCCTGCCATGTACCGGAGCAGCAAGTAGTACTATATTGTATTGTGTGTATGGGCTGTATGTATGGCTGGATTGCTGGATGTATGGCTGGATGGATGTATACGTACATAGATAGTTGCAGAGATAGCCGTCTCCACTATGGTGCTGGTGCTGGTGCTACTGCGCCTACTGCAGGCGGGTGGGCAGGGCAGGGCAGGGCAGGGCAGGGCAGGGCCATGCAGGAGAGCAAGAGAAACGCTGGGCGGCTCCATAATGACTTGTCGCGTCCCAGGTCGAGGTCCAGATGGAAATCGATCATCGTGCACGGGCCGCCCGCCATCCCTGCACTCAAGACGCCTCTCGCCCACGACGGAAAGCAACGCATGCGCCAATGTCACCGTGTTTCTCTCCTCCAGCATCGCCCTCCATCGCTCCCAAGCAATCCCCTCCGTCCTCTTCTTGTCCTCCTCCTCCTCCTTCTTCTTCTTCCTCTTTCTTCTTCCTCCTCCTCCTCCCCCGCCCCAGCCCCAACGCCCTCCCCGACTGCGAGCTACTCCCGCGTCTCATGCTCAAGTGGAGCGCGCGAGTCCGAGTCCGAGCCCGAGACACACACCATGGCCGAACCATTGCTGCTGCTCCACGCCGCCGACTCTTTGCCTTTTGACGACCTCGACGACGACCGCTGGGCCTATGCACGCCCTGTCCGCACCGTCACGGCCATCCTGCAATATGCCTACCCCATCGTTATGCTCGTTTTCTTCCTGGTCGCCTTCACCACCCGCAGCATCGCCGCCTCCAAGACTAATACTAATATCGCCAAACCTACTACAACCGGCCCTGGAGGCAAACCGCTGCCCGCCACCGACCCAACCCGCAATTTTGTCAAGAGGACCGCCCACGATCATGTCACCCACGCCCAAAAGAGAGTGTTCGAATGGGTCTCGCTCGCCACTGCTTTTACCTTTGTCGGCAATTCCGTCCTTGTCGTCGCCCATGCCCTGGTCGAGAAACAGCAGCACTGGTGGGCTGGCAAAGCCGTCGTGGTATGTGCAACTCCACCACCCCAATCATCATGCCCCAAGGAAAACAAAACAAAAATAAATAAATGTCCCCGTCCTGACTCTACCAGATCTATCTCGTGGGCTCCTTCTTCGTCTACTGTCTGTTCCTCATCTCTCTCGTTGACTCGAAACCCTCGCCCACAGAGGCCCATCTAGCAACATGGGTCCTAGCAACAGTACTGGAAATCGTCCTCGTCGCTCTCTCCTTCGCCATCTACACGCATCCCCACAAGGAGCCCACTGCAGGCCCGCCCCCAAAGCGCCTGCGCTTTGGAATGACTGACTGGGAAGCCGGCGAAGTCGCCATGGACCTGCTGCGCATCCTCTTGTTGCTTTCCCTTATCGGATTCTATGTCATGTTCGTCGTCATGCCCCAGCGAAAGGCGCACCAAGATACGGCGTCGCCGACTGAGAGCACGTCCTTGTTGGGTGGCGCCGATCAGAATGGTCATGCGGAAAATGGTCACACCAATGGTTCCTACGGCACCGTCCACCCAGTCGGTGGCAAACACCAGCACACCGAGGGTGCACCACCCGCTTGGAGCCGACCCACGGGTGCGCCTGCCCGCAGCTGGTGGGAGTACATCAAGGGCTATCACGTGTTCTTCCCCTACCTCTGGCCTTCCAAGGACAGCAAGTTGCAACTCGTTGTCGTTGCTTGTTTTGTGCTTGTTTTGGCTCAGCGCGTCGTCAACGTCCTCGTCCCGGATTTGACTGGTGAAATTGTCAACCGCCTCAAAGACCCCGACAAGGGCAATCCATGGACTGCCATCATGGTCTACATTGCTTTTCGCTTTTTGCAAGGAAGCAATGGCCTGCTCGGCGCAGCCCGCTCAGCATTGTGGATTCCTGTCTCGCAGTACTCGTACCGTGAATTGTCTGTTGCGGCGTTTGAGCACGTGCACAGCCTTAGTCTCGACTTCCACCTCGGCAAGAAGACCGGTGAGGTCCTGTCCGCGTTAGGAAAGGGCAGCTCCATCAACACCTTCCTTGAACAAGTCACCTTCTCGGTAGTGCCCATGCTTATCGATCTGGCCGTTGCCATCGCCTACTTCCTCGTCCGATTCGATGCCTACTACGCCCTCGTCATCGCCATTGTCACCTTCTGGTACATTTACCTGACGATCCGCATGGCCCAATGGCGCGCTGAAATCCGCCGTGAAATGGTCAATGCTGACCGAGAGGAAGACGCAGTCAAGTAAGTAGTCTTGGTATCTCTCTAGCTCCCCCTCAGCTGACGCCCCACAGGAATGACTCAATGGTATCCTATGAGACGGTCAAGTATTTCAACGCCGAAGCTTACGAGTTCAACCGTTACCGTGAAGCTGTCAAGAAGTACCAAAATGCAGAGTACAAGGTGATGCTCTCGCTGAACATTATGAACATTACCCAAAACATGGTCTTCATGGTGGGACTTCTCGTAACTTGCTTCATCGCAGCATACCAAGTTGCTATTGGCGATCTGGAGGTTGGCAAGTTTGTCACGCTCATCACGTACATGGGCCAGCTGCAGAGTCCCCTCAACTTCTTCGGCACCTTCTACAGGATGATCCAGTCTGCTATGATCAATTCGGAGCGAATGCTTGAGCTCTTCAAGGAGCAGCCCACTGTAGTCGACAAGGAGAACGCGCAGCCCTTGGTGTCTTGCGAAGGTAACCTCCGCTTCCAGGATGTACACTTTGCCTACGACCAGCGTAAACCCGCATTGACCGGTCTCGATTTCCACTGCAAACCCGGTACGACGACTGCGTTTGTCGGTGAGTCTGGCGGTGGTAAATCGACCGTGTTCCGTCTGCTATACCGTTTCTACAACACCATGTCTGGCAGCATCCAAGTCGACGGACATGACGTAGAAGATTTGACCATCGATTCGGTCCGTAGCCATATCGGTGTTGTGCCTCAAGATACTGTCCTTTTCAACGAGACCCTCATGTATAACCTCAAGTACGCCAATCCAGAGGCAACAGACGAGGACGTGCACGAGGCGTGCAAGGCTGCAAGCATCCACGACAAAATCATGACTTTCCCAGATAGGTACAACACCAAAGTTGGTGACCGCGGTCTGCGGCTGTCAGGAGGTGAGAAACAACGCGTTGCCATTGCACGCACCATCTTGAAGAACCCGCGAATCATCATGCTTGATGAAGCGACGGCAGCTCTTGACACCGAAACGGAGCAGCACATCCAAGAAGCCTTTACGACATTGGCAAAGGGCCGAACAATGCTCATCATTGCTCATCGTCTCAGTACCATTACCCACGCTGACCAGATTCTTGTTCTCCACAAGGGCAAGGTTCAAGAACGTGGAACGCATGAGGAGCTCCTTGACCGAAATGGTCATTATGCTGCCATGTGGAAGAAGCAGATTCGTGCACAGCGAGCAGCAGAGCAGGCTCAATACCTCAAAGACAAGGCCGATAGGCTCCGTCGGGAATCCAAGGATGGAAGCATTGGTCTCGAGGATGGAAGCAGTAGCCATTCCAGCTCTGATGACGAGAATGCGAGAAGGAGGCGCTCGACAACGCAGAATGGATCCCACCAAGATGGAAGCTCAAGCAAACCGCATGGGCACCCTTAGTCTGGTACGTCTTTGGCTCACTGAGAAGTAGCCACTGACCATGTAACCATCTGTTGTTGCATTATCAAACATTGCCAATCGACACACCCCTGTCAAGGATCTGGCCAATCAAGAATACTGGTCTTCAACAGTCGCTATGTGCATCTCATTTCTCTGGAAACGACTTCTTCTTGTTTGTTTTGAAAACAAGGCCCGACTTTTCCATCAGTCACGCCCCCGTGTCTCTCTCACTCTCTATCTCGCGATGTTACCCCACCCAAATAGACGCCTTTCACTTTATTTTCCAACTGGAGTTTTCCAAGATGCCCGTCGGATGTCTGCTATATACTTTTGCGCCGGGGAATAAAAGAAAACGAAAAAGTATTCGAATCAAGTCAGTTATGCGGAAATGAACATATATATATACCTGTGGAGGAAATTGGATTGGATCGCTTCTTATTTGTTTATGTTGTTTGGGGTCTGCTAACCTCCCCTCTCTCTCCCCGTTTTTTTTTAAAACTTCTTACCCTTCCTTTCCATATTCTTCCATCCTAGCAAATGGCACAAGAAAGAAAGAGGACGAAGAAAAGAAAAAACAAGGTTGTGTATGTTGGAAATGGAGGCAAATTCCGTTGTTGTTTTTATATACCAAAGACGAATACGCACACGCGCATCGGGCGGCCGGGGAAAGGAGGTATGCGTTTTTTTTTCAGTTTGGTCTTGCTCTTTTGCTTTCTCCTCTCTCTCTATCTCGCCTTTTTGTTCTCTTTGGGCGACAGCAGGAGACGAAGCGAAAAGAACTTCTTGTCATGTCGCGCGGCGCACACAAAAATGAAGAAATGATTTGATGTGGATAAAAATCATGGCGGCACGAGTTTTTGTTGATAATTTTTGTTCTGTTATGTTATGTTCTCTTCTGGTTTTGTTGTTTATTGTCCCTGCTCCCCCCTCCTTGTTTACTGATTTGAGCTTTTTTTTGGTAATGGCGTCAATCGTGGGGCTTTTGGATAGAAGTCATGTGGATTAAATTTTTGTAAAAAGAATCATCTAGTAGGGGTTTTCCTTGCTTTCAGTACTTCATGCGTTGCAAATGGGGAAATCAATACAAAAAAAATACAGAAATGACCTCTAGACCGTGTCTATTTGATTATACGTCCCAATCGTGAATGTACATGTGGACGTATGTTTGCAAGGAACTTCCCTGTGTGCCTTGGTCATCAATACCCTAGCAGGTGGCGATAAAGGGACACGTGTGTAGTAGTATCATTGTCTCATACTCTATGCATTACGGCGTTCGTATCCGTCTCTCAGCTATGTGATTACGTATAGTCTGACTCGCGTTGCCTGTCAGGGTACACGACCCCACCAGTCCCCAAGCCAGGATATACATGGACTGACAAATGAAACAGCATATTGTTCAGTGCCAGACATGCTTCGCACTCGGCGCGAGCGACCCCACATTTATTCTTCCATCTCCACGTCATCACCACCACTGGCATGACCGCTTTGTCGCGCATTTGGCTTGGGTACTGAGGCTTCCTTGTCAATCATTTGCCGTGAGACAGACACAATGTTGTCTTCGATCAATTGCTGGCCAACGTCCGAGATGTCTGCAATCATTCGTCAGTAGAGTTCCAAGGTACCATACACACATAAACATACGCTTCTTTGGATCCACCTTTCCGACATATCGTGTTTTCAGTTGCTCCTTTGTCAATTCCGTCTCTTCTTTAACTCGCTTCTCGTAACCGTCCGCCAATGTGACCAGCTTCTGCAGCCTATCCACGTTCCGCTCACCCTCGCTCTTGAAATCATCCATGAGCAGTGCCTCTGTCCACACGTGCTTGTGCAGGTTCATCAACATGTTCTCCTCCAATGCGGTCTTTCGGTAGTTGATACCAATCGAATAGTAGTGACGATTCAGACCATGGATGAGTGCTTGGATCGAAGGCTTGTTGAGGTGACCAACGTTGGATGTGGTTTGGCGGGGCTCGTGACCCATCATGAGCGTTTGCGGGTTGATTAAGCGGAAGGCATCGATGACAACTTTGCCCTTGACGGACTGGATGGGGTCGACTACGACGGCGACGGCACGGGGTGTAAGCTGCTCGAACGATTGCTGTGTGTTGATATCGACTGACGATAACCAGCAGCCAAAACCGGGATGTGAGTGGTACCAGCCGACAACGGTTTCTTGCCTGTATTTGTCAGCGACTCAATGAACAATGTAAGAGCCTGTGGCGACCCCGAGAGCCCAATGCTTGACTACATACCTTCCTGTTTGACGAAGCATGTCCATCATCTTAGTTTGGAAGACGGGATCTACAGCTTCGACGGAGACACCAGTTCCGGACTGCGGCATGGCAAACACGTCCACCACCCGTACTGTGTAGTCGTCGACGAACTCTCCCAACATCAGTCCCATGACTTCCATAGGCACACCGGCCCGGCCGTGTCGCAACATCTTGAGTAGTGCGAGCGAAGAGATGTAAACAGTTTCCGAGTTGTCGATGAGGTTGGTGTCCGCCTGCGGCCCTCCCATGCCACCCATGCCTTGAGCGGCGGCGAGCATTCTGCTTAACCGGTCCATAGTGGGGGTATTGATAATAGGTCTTCTCAGTGAGGCGTATTCAAAGGGCTTGAGACAAAGACGGGGTTATCTGCCACGAGTAAGTGAAGTGGTTGTTTGAGTAAGGCGGCGGCAAGGGCAATGATGGCTTCGAGCTATCGATGCTCGGAGCTTCACGTAACTGCGCGACTGCCATATCCGGCGCTGATGTTGTTCCGGTACCGGAACTAAGCAGGGGTACCCCGGCGCAGCTCGAATGCTCCATGCCCGCGTCTTTGTTCAAAGCTTCCCCATCTCTCGTCCAGGCCCCTCCACTTTTTCCTGACCCTTCAGTCTCGAGGACTCCATAAACTCTCACGCTCTTCGCGCATACCAAGGCCCACTTGGTTTTCCCCCTAAAGCTTCGAGAGCATCTCAATCACCACAAGATAGTCACGTAGCTGCGCGCAGCCACCACAGACATGGTGGACGGAAACGACATGGCAGGCCCAACTGGCGCTGTCCACATTAATACCGGCACTGCGTCGCAGCCAAAGAAGGTCGCATATTTTTACGATTCCGATGTCGGTAACTACGCCTATGTTGCGGGACACCCCATGAAGCCGCATCGTATACGAATGGCGCATAGTCTCATTATGAATTACGGTCTCTACACAAAGATGGAGATCTACGTAGGTGGACTCTGAAGGTCATTCCTCAAGACAACCTCTAACAATCTCTAGCGCGCAAAACCCGCTTCTAAGTACGAGATGACGCAGTTCCACACGGACGAGTACATTGAATTCCTGCATAAGGTCACGCCAGACAACATGGAGCAATTCACCCGCGAGCAAAGTAAATACAATGTGGGAGACGATTGCCCTGTGTTTGATGGTCTTTTTGAGTTTTGCGGTATCAGCGCTGGCGGTACCATGGAGGGCGCCGCTCGTCTGAACCGGGGGAAATGCGATGTCGCTGTAAACTGGGCTGGTGGTTTGCATCACGCGAAAAAGAGCGAGGCCAGTGGATTCTGCTATGTCAATGACATTGTCCTCGGAATTATCGAGTTGCTTAGGTATAAGCAGCGTGTACTCTACATCGACATCGACGTCCATCACGGAGACGGTGTTGAAGAGGCCTTTTACACTACCGATCGTGTCATGACCGTCTCATTCCACAAATACGGAGAGTACTTCCCCGGTACTGGAGAACTCCGCGACATCGGTGTTGGTAGTGGCAAGAATTACTCTGTCAACTTCCCTCTTCGAGACGGTATCACCGACGAGACATACAGAAATATCTTTGAGCCTGTCATCGAGGCAGTAATGACTTATTATGGACCCGAAGCCATCGTTCTGCAATGCGGTGGTGACAGTCTTTCAGGAGACAGGCTCGGTTGCTTCAATTTGAGCATGGACGGACACGCCAACTGTGTCAGGTACGTCAAGAGCTTTGGTGTACCAGTCATCGTCCTAGGAGGCGGTGGTTACACCATGAGGAATGTCGCGCGAACTTGGGCATACGAGACTGGAGAGCTTGTTTCGCAAAAAATGTCCAAGCAACTACCTTTCAACGACTACTACGAGTACTTTGCGCCCGACTACGAACTGGATGTCCGGCCATCAAACATGGAAAACGCCAACTCTCACGACTATTTGCATAAGATCAAATCAGCTGTCATTGAGAACATTCGCAGAACGGGACGACCATCGGTCGAGGCTTTCACAACGATCCCAGATGTGCCCACGGCTCTAGGTCGCGCGATGGATTCTGATGCTGAGGACGAAGAAGACGATATTGATGCGGACGAAAACCGAGATGTGCGCATGACACAGCGCCAGCGCGATAAGCAGATCGAGCATGACGGTGAACTTTACGATGCAAGCGATGATGAGGATTACAAGAATAGCCTCGGAGTGCGCGCTCAGCCCGGCGTCAAGAAGAGACGAAACATTACTGACTTCCCCAATCCTAATGCAGCCCCAGCTGACGCCCTGGATCTTATGGAAGACATCAATGGCGGAAGCGCTGTTTCGACCCGACAACCCTCTGCAGGCGCAAAATCGCGTACACAAACACCTGCTGCTGCTGAGCAGGAGGTTGACAAAGATGGTGATGTCGACATGGACGCACCCGTCCCTGAAGCTGCCCCTGAAGCTGTTCCCGAGGCCGCCCCCGAGGCTGCCCCTGAGACCGCCCCCGCTACTGCTCCTCCAGCCGTTACTGAAACCTCCGATACTGCCGCTCCTGTTGCTGCACCTGAGCGGGAACCATCTCCTGCAGGCGTTGTAACCCCACCTGAGTCGCCACCCACTGCTGTGCCTGCTACAACGGCACCCACATCAGCCCCAGTCGCTGATGTGGAAATGGCCGAAACTAATGATAAGGAAGAGACTGTCGCGGCAAAAGAGGAGGGTGAAGCGGAACGCGACACTGAAAACGTCAAGGGTGAGGTCAGGGCGGAGGTCGCCAAGGACTAGATGTCCTTGAGAGGACGCTTCCAACGCATGACGGGTGGTGAATAGTTGCATTCGAGAGGCGTTTATTTCTGGTCGCGATCCTTTTCCTTCGTGGCATTGGAAAGGCAGCGGGATAGGTGTTCTTGGTGTGCATGGATTTTCATTGGATATTGGGGATACCTTTTGTATGTCTGTTTCGTCCTTTTCCTTACTCATACCTCTGATCTAAGTACATATGAATGACTGGCTGTTTTTCTGGCTACGTATCTCGTTACTGAGAATCAACCCTTATTCTAATCACATGCCATGTGTCTTGTGGGTGAGTTTTCTTTTCGTAGAAAGCATATTGCCAGTGGGCTCAGGAATCCTCGTCCCGCCTTTGAACATCCCACACCAGGTCTACACCACTATGATTTTGGCATTCCTCTCTTTTCTTCTTCCCTCCACACGCATCCACAAAGTCCTTTTCTCCCTCTCCTATCCCTCTAACCATTCGTTCCGTCGTAGACGCAAATCCATTAATCAAACACCACCAATGCCCCACAGGGCTAACCATCTGAATAAGCACACTCTCATGTGGTTCTATAGGCGTTCCGGACATATAACTCATCGGCCTATCCTGTGCCACGAGAGAGATCTTGTGAACCAGCTTGGTTTTGCCAGAGGGACTTTTCATGGCAAGTGTGATGATGATGGGGACGCTGACTTGGAGGGGGTTGACATCAGGTGAGTTTAGGTAATAACGCACGAGAAAGGCGAGATTATCTTGACAAGGAAAATTGTTAGTGCAGGACGGGAATGAGGAAATGGGAGATCAAAGGTGGGACGGACTCAATATCTCGTTCAAGGTTTGTTTGCTGGTGCCATGTGGAGCGAGGATCAGGTTGGTTTTGGAGAGGATGTGTGTGTGTATAGGGTGGTTATGGGGTCATCTGCCATTTCTGCTTGTGGGTATGGGAGGATTTTGGTATTGGGTTGGAGTACGTTTGATGGTTAAGAAAACACTGAGAGAGTGCGGGCTGGATCATAAAATAGTAGTCTATCTTCAAGCTTTTATTTGCTTGTTTACAAACACTTTGGATCAGTATTGCAATATGCTCTAGTAGTGTTCCCATTGCTTGTGGCAAAGGGCAGTTTTGTCTCTATCAACATGATATGTTTGCAAACATAGAGTATCAAACTGCAGTATGTTACTTGGTCATAGCTAGTTCTAATTCTAATGCCAAGTTGTGATAATGTATCAACAGATTGTGTTTGGTGGCTACTGCCCGCTTTTTGCATATTTCATCCAGATTATATCATCAGTGTCATCTCATCCAGATCAATGTCCAGCCCACAGCTTAGTTGGGGAATCTGGGTATAATTGCTTTCGTCCAGCAGCTTTCTTGTATGTTTGAGGGTCTATAACTAGTCAGCAAAGCACAATATTATAACATGGAAAACATACCTCAGCGTAGCTCGGGCGTTCCGTACTCTTCATCATCTCCAGAAACGCCCAAGTCATGGCTCCGGTTGCACGGCCTTCAATCTGTGCATCAGCACTTGTCTGCTCATCTTTGCAACCAGAAAACATGGTGACCATTTTTCGTTCGTGGCCATATTGGTCAGCAAACTCTCCGTCCTCAAGCCCTTCCTCTTGCTCCTCGCCCATATGTCTAAGACCCTTGAAAAAGCTACTGGCTCCGGCAAGAAGCTGTTGCGCCTCGCCGACCTTATCGAACGTAAATCCACCTGAGATGATATCACGGGCTTCTTCTGCAAGATGTAAACCAGTCTTCAGATTGTCCATCAGACTGATCTGGCCATCACTATCGGAGCGGTAAACATAGGGGAGTTCTAGCGCACTTCCAGAGTGGCAGCAATCCATGATTACGAAGAGTGTACAATCACGTGCCATGCGAGTGACAAGATGCTGGTGCAGAATCGTACTCGAAATCTGACCTCTCTGCTCAAAGTCGATGGGAACAAGGGATGCATCCAGACCCGTCGTCCTGTTTCCGTCCGTATCCGCAATTTGGCCACCATGACCCGAGTAGTGAAGGAAGAGAGTGCATCCAGGTTCCGAGACGAGCCAGTCCATTGCCGCAAGCATGTTGTGGCCGGTGGGGTAGTAGGGAGAGTCGGGTGGGACTTCAGGGCGGTCGGTCAGAATAACACGGTCCTGTGGAGAGTTGTTGTAGCCACGGTAGTAAAGAAACTCAGCCATGTTGTCTACATCGGCGTGGCAGCCGCGTAGTTCGTGGCTGCTGCCAACATAGTTAATACCGATGAGCAGGCTCTTCTTGCGTTGGTAGGCCATTTGAGAGGAGTTTGAAATGTGAGATATGAATGTCGCTGAGGAATTGGAGACCAGGGTTTATACTACAATGGTGGCGGAGGGGTGGCGTTGAAGTTGGAGTGTTAAGCGGTTGAGAGGGGTCGATGAATGATGTGGCCGATCCCTGCCCAATTAACGCATGTGAAGCATGTTGATTGACGCGTCCCGTCCCGGCCACGTGCACGCGCGATCGACCGTCACTAGCAAATGTCTTGCAGCACATATCAGCCAGTACCACCCCTAATATACTTGATGGTATATGACGTCACATACCATTATAGATGCCCTGAGGCAGCTGCAAACTTCGATATATCGACATGGATGGGATATTCATGAATCGTGTCATTAGTCCTCCGCTCGCCAAGCGGCGCAAGACTACATCAACTGCAGCGACAAAAAGTTTGCAGGGACAATATCATTTACCAATTCTATAATTCTCCCACCACTGGAAGCAAATGCCTTGCGCATCCCCTTCTGGAACATCAACGGAATTTCACCCTTTCTCTAACCATCAATTACGTCATTCTTTGAGGCAATAAAAGATAACAATAAGGAGGATAGCAAAGATGAAATATATCCTGCTTCACTCCGGGCCTTCCTGCACCGCCACCACTGGTTGTCCATTCTCTTCCTCCAAGAAGTCAAAATCGCATCCAAAGATACAAAAACACAAGATGCTGTAAGAACAGCCATCAACTCGCCTTTGCTCTCAGAGACCAGTTCAAACACTGCTAAAGGTCCACTGTACGACGCGTACTTCACCCTTCCCACCGATCCCCACAATGCGCGTGATCCACGGGGAAGCAGAAAGGTATATGGTGTTGGCAGCATTTTGCGCCGTGACTTGACCAACACCTACACAGGAACAGTGCGAACAGTTGACTGGGATCGCGAAGGCCGAGTCTCAATAGTAGAACTCACATGTCGAGCCACATTGTCGAAACTCGCAATCTTCAACATCTATGCTGTCAATTCAACAGACTGCTTGTATCGCGATAAACGTAGTGGAGTTGTGCAGGGAACGAGACACGATCGCAAGCGAGAATTCCATCGTTTATTGATGAACGAATGTAAGGGGTTAGAGGAGAAGGACTGGGATGTGTTGCTTGCGGGTGATATGAATGTTGCTCCTGATGAGCGTGATGGGTACCCTAAATTATGGGTCTTTCCTAGGGACCACGTCGTTAATCGTGCAAATTTTCACGACATGCTGCTTGAGAAAAGTGATGAAGAGAAGAAAACTGTTGGGCTGAACGGTATCGATATCTGGAGGAAGATGCATGAGCAAGAGAGGAGGTATACCTACTATCCACGCAACAGAGAATGAGGCACTAGCTGTGATAGGATGGATTACTTCATCGCTGGACGAAGGTTTTAGGACAAGGGATATGTAGAAGCTTGTGGGATCATGAACAGTGAGGCAGAACGAGGGCCCAGCGATCATGTACCAATATGGGCGGATATTGAGCTCAAATTAGACACGAAATGACAAGACGATAATGGTACAATGCACACAATACCTCAGTATCTTTGATCACAAGTCATTGAGCATTCATTAAATTATAGATGTCACCATCTTAGCTTTATGCATCTTCCTCATCTTCACTGTCAACAACAAAGAACGGACTCGTTCTCATGCCATTGAACGCATTGAGTTCCCAGAGTTCCGTCGTACCATGCAACACCTCATACTTATTCAGATCGCCGCACCCGCTCGCAACGTTGATACACTCAGTAGTCAGCTGCCCAGCAATGCGTTGTCCCACTTCGCGACCTTCATACCACGCTCCATGGAGGAAGCCCCAGTACTCCGTGCTCATAGCCTCGCCCGCGAAAAACAATCTTCCCACATTCGCGCGCAGGTTCTGATGCATCTCGAGAGTTGTCCCAACGGGCCAGTTCGAGTAAGAGCCGTAGGACCACGGCGTTTGAGTCCATCGTGGGTACGTGAACGCTATCGGTTCCGGAATAGTGACGTTGGGAAACATTTTGCGGAGGACATCCATGCCTTCTGCCTTTGTAGTCTCGTCATCTTGCGCCTCGACGCGGTACGATTGCTCGTCCACGAGCGTAGCGAAGATGATGTTAGAGCCGGGATAATAGTCTTCGGTTGAAAGACTTTGCCAGACGGTCCAGTAGCCTCGGTTTGTGGGATCTGCGTAGAGGAGGAATTGCTTGTCGTCTGGCCAGAAGGTCTCGTTGAATTGAAAGAAGATCTTTGTATATGTGCCAAATGCGAAAGTGGCAATGGCAGACTGCTTCCATTCTGGTAGCTCGGGTTCCAAGGTAATGACTTCGTTCTGCAGAACGCCGAGAGATACGGTAGAGATGGCATAATCAGCCTCTACACAGGAGCCTTCAGAGGTTGTGATATGTACACCAGTATCCGAGTAGCTAATGTTTGTTACGATAGTGTTGAGAAGCAGCCGAGGGTCATTTGGTTGGAGAAATTTGGACGCTTGGTTTTTTAGCCAGGTGCTGAAGCCGCGAGGGTCAGCGCAAACTGCAGAACCACCGAAATTAGCAAAGTATCTTACGCGTGCATTGGGATACCTTACATTTGCTCTCCTCAGAAAATCCATAGTATGTCAAGTTCCATCCCGTGATTCCGTATACGAAACCAGATTCCTCAGGTGTCTTTGTAACAAGATCGAAAATCAGCATATTTTCGAAATCCAAGGATTATGCTCAGAGCTTACCTGCGCCGTCTCCCAATCCCAAAGATAATACTCGACTGCCTTGCGCATGGGATCGCCCTTTGGTCGCCATCCGCTTTGCCAAAAGCCCGCACGGGCACTCCTGTCTTGTAGATTTTCTGCAAGTATCGTCCCAGCCCTCTGCTCAAAGCTAGTCCAGGTTTCTTCAAACTCATCAAGGATCTCAGTGTAATCGACAGCCCCAGTTTCATTATAGGTCGCAATAGAAAAGGCATCGGAATCAGGACTCGTCAAATTGACCTGCTTCGAAAAAGTCCAGACTGGGTTTTCTGGGCCATTTTTGGTGTTTTCGCCTAATCCTGAGATCCAGTTTGCGCCGAGTTCGACCGTGTATGGATTGCCGTTAGAGTCTGAGCCAAACTCGGTGCTTAGCATGCGGCCTCCAATGCGACTCTGGTACTCGAGGATGAGAAAGTCGGAGACTGATTGATTAGACAATGCTTGCTGGGGAAAATTCAGTATGATGGCACAATTTCCAATATATTAGATACTGAGTCGGATAGAGACTGTATTCAAAAAGGCATACTTACTGCTGCTGTTATACCGGCAACACCACCTCCTCTGGACGAGGTCAGTCGCTGAGTCCGCGCAGTAAATTTACTTCAACATACATGATTGCTACCTTTGTTCTTCTGCATGTGCTGTTGGAGTCTCGTCCGTGAATTGTTGGCGCAGCGCAAGTCAGAGCTGACATCAGCCCGATGGCTAATAGGAGGCTCTTTACCCACATCATGATGCCGGAGACGTGAAGGATAGCTTGGTCAATTGTAAAAAGGTACCACGGCCAGGGCGCCTTGTTAAATGGTTAAATTGCCATCCGGGCAACCATGATGGATACTCATTGGCACCGCGGTCGACAACCGGTTTAGCGTTTGGGAAATTATCCTACGTAGCTACGCAACTGGACTCGACATTGGATATTCCAATTGGATACGAAGAAAGTGGATGTTGCCTTGTTGTGGGGTTACCCTTGTCTCGGTCTTAGACGATCTGCAAAAGTTGAGCGAGAACATCAGTGTGACATGGACTAGCCTTGAAACAGCAGGTGGTAAGGAGTCACGCAGACTTGTGAATACGCACGGTGGTGTTGATAACCACTATCGCATGTCTAGTGTGGTGCGGCCGTGATGTCAAACTACAGAGGCTGACTCGAACGCACCAGCGGTTGACAAGCTCATGTTTTCGATGCTTGACTTGAACGCACCACTTCTAGCGTCCAGTCCATCTCTACAGTAGTAGAAGCCATGCTTACGACATGGAATTCAATGACAACAACTGTGGATCACTATCACGTCGCGTCACAAGGGTTACCGCTGGACTGCGCGGGATGCGCAGGGATTTAAAGACGGCACGATGTCCGCGGGCGGGGCTTCCTGATAGTAGTAATCACCCCACACGTGATTGTTCTACTCTGAACCAACGCCTCCTGCACCTCTCTCCCAATTCATCTCTCTGTACTACATTACAAATTCCACATTCAAAACAAAGTACGGCATTGCAGCCATGATGCGGCCAAGTAGCAGAATATCGCCCGATCAAGGTAACCTCAGGTAACACAATGCATGAGACCGGTGTTCGCTCGCCGTTCCCTTTGTGGGTGGCAGCGATCTGAGATATACGGTCTGAACTTGATCAGGTTAAAACCTGCGAAAGGACTCATGCTTTGCTCCCTCTACCAATTGAAGGCTGCTGCTAATGGCTCTAGGTCGGTACCATGGACTCCATTGCGATGCCACACGATGAGAAAACGTCAGATGCGCCGGGTGCAAGTAGTTCACCATTGACTCACGATATCGAGCGCCAGGATGATATACGCTATGCAAAATGGCAAAAGACTTGGAAGACATTCGAGAGCCAGCTTGTAGCATACAACCTCGAGGCCCGCGGCATCCAGCGCGTCGAGCCCCACGAACGTCATGATTTGCGCCTTTTGGGCTATTCGCAGGTCGCAATCATGTGGTTTAGTGTCAACTTGGCAGCGAACAACATCACATTGGGCATGCTTGGCCCTGCCGTTTTCGCTCTTGGTTTCACAGACGCCTGTTTATTGAGCGTCTTCGGCGCAATGGTTGGTTGCCTCGTAGTCGCCTACGTCGCCACATTTGGTCCTAAGAGCGGTAACCGTACCATGATCTTCTCGCGGTACATTACGGGTTGGTGGCCATCCAAGATCATTGTGTTACTCAACATCATCGTATTGCTCGGATATGGCATGATCGACTGTGTAGTAGCAGGCCAAATCCTCTCTGCTGTCTCGACAAATTCCATGTCTGTCGTGGTCGGCATCATCATCGTAGCCGTCATTGCTTGGGCAATTACCACATTCGGATACCAGATATTTCACTATTACGAGCGCTGGGCATGGCTGCCGCAGCTCGTGGTACTCTGCATATTGGCGGGCGTCGCAGGTCCGCGATTCGACATATCTTCCAAGTCTCATGGCGACGAAAATCCAAATACCATCATCGGGAACCGCATCAGCTTCTTTGGCCTTACACTTGCAGCGGCGATCACGTACGGTGGTGGTGCAGCCGACTACTTTGTTTATTATCCTGAACATGCATCGTCTCTTAGCATCTTCAGCATGACTATGATTGGCCTAATGTGTAGTTTTACGTTCGCTTTTGTTCTTGGGATTGGGCTGGCATCCGGCATGTCGAACAATGCAGACTGGGAAGCAGCGTATGGCGTATCGCAAGGTGCGCTCATTGTGGAGGGATACAAGCCTCTCGGCGCATTTGGCTCTTTTTGTGGCGTGATTGTCGCTTTGGGACTCGTCGCCAACCTCATTGTACCAACGTACTCTTCTGGAATTGATGCACAAATCCTTGGTCGTTACGCCGCTGCCATACCAAGAGTGATCTGGAATACCGTCGGCGTCATCATCTTCACAGTCTGCGCCCTGGCAGGACGCACGCACCTTGCGGAAATCTTCACCAATTTCCTCGCCCTCATGGGCTATTGGGTGTCTATCTGGATTGCCATTATCGTAGAGGAGCATTTCATCTTCCGCCGCAAGATCGGCTTCAACTGGGAAGTATGGAATCAGAAGAAGAAGCTGCCATTGGGCATCGCAGCGTTAGCTGCCTTTGTCATCGGTTGGATTGGCGCCATCATGTGCATGGCACAAGTCTGGTACATTGGGCCTATCGCCAAACAAGTTGGAACGTACGGTGCTGACGTATGTGAAGTACATGCGCAGATTTTGGTGATTCATGCTAATACCTTCTAGATGGGTAACTTTGTCGGTTTCGCATGGGCTTCGGTCACGTATCCGCCACTCAGGATGTGGGAGCTTAAGCGATTCGGGAGATGATTCGCTGAGTACGTGATCTAAAAGCTGCCAAAGCCATTTCTCAGACGCAAAGACCAGATCATAGCCGCCGATCGAACACCTGGCAGCTTTACCACACGCGATTCCTCAATAGATTGCGTAACAGCATATACATAGAGCACATGCCTATGTTTAAAAGTTGAATTTATTCGTTGTCACGTCTCCTTCTCTCACAGATTATATTCTTATGTGCCATCGCTAGCAGACAAAGGCTAGATCAGTAAAAGTGATTAGGAAGCTTGCAAGAAAGGAACTAGAGAAATATCTACTTGAATTTACATACCAGAGGCTCCAAGACATGGGATTATGATTCCTATATCGCATATATCGATACTCATAAGCTCATGGAAAGTTTTGCAAATGCTACTCCATCACACATATGCACGTGTATGGTAGCCTGCATAATAGAAACCATGTATCCCTCATCTTCCCGTAACTCCGTTGCTAAGACCTGTTCCAAAAACCATTTAAAAGCAGCTACCCAAGTTGTTCCTCGTCCACTCACGCAGTACCATGTCCAATCACGGCACATTCCTCACCACTGAGGCCTCTCTTTTGGCAGAATAAGCCAGCCCTGCGAGTCGTGCGAGAGTTTGCATGGTGCAAGGGGACAATCGCCCAGCTTATGCTTCATTGAACACCTCCAACGCCCGCACGATACGCCACGTTCGGTACAACTGCGGCATCTCGCCTCACTGTCACACTCCAGATTGTTGGCGTAGCACTCGGAGCATGCAACCACCGTCTTGGGCAGCTCAGCATGCATGTTTGGCTTGACAAGATGCGCAGCGCCCTGCAACAACTGGCCGTTCTTTGTATTGTTGAGACGCTCTTCAGAGATCCGAAGTTCGCGTTCGACAGTCTTCAACTGGTCGCGTTGGCGGTCACAAAGGCTGGTCTTCTCTCGGAGTTTGGCTTTAAGATCTTCATTGTCATCTTCCAGATCAGTCTTATTAAGGCGTTCTTCCACAAGCTTTCGACGTAGCTCGATGTTGGCTTCCCTGGACTTCGCAAGAGTATCGGTAAGCTTTTGGATGCGCGCTTGATAATCTTGCGCGCTAGTAGAGGCTTGCAAGGCTTCATTTCGTTCGCGAGCTAGTTTCGCGACAGCGCTGCGCAGGAAATCGCGCTCCTCTACCAGCTGTCAGTTGAATGAAAGTAGAATCCATGAAGCTTTCCAGTTTTACCAGCCACTTTTCCCAAGTCCTTGAGCTTAATCTCTAATTCTGTCGTTCTCAGAGCCAGGCTATCAAAATCTAGCTGTTGAGCCTTGATTTGAGTCTCCTTTTCGGCCAAGAGTCGGCACATCGATGCCTTTTGGTTTTTGTTAACTTCATTTCGGTACTTGAGCCTGCACGATTGCGACTCATCATCGTCCTTGGTTCTTCGGGTTTCTTCGTCGCTTCGCTTAAGAGCTAGAACGTGGCGTCCGAGGCTTGGTGTGTGTTCTTTTACACCATGAAACTCATTTCCCATAGGATGCCATACTGGCTTCGTCAGTTGCGTTATGTAATCAGTCTTGATATGGTGTGTTGATCGTGACGTTTGAAGAGATTCAGTAGGGCTTGGTGACCCGACTGGTATTACATGTGGAAGCGGCTCAAGGTCTGAGAGACACACTAAGTCACTGCTCGAGGATGCGGTTGAATGCACCCCGTGTGAATATACACTCTCTTTTCCACGGTTGTGACCAAATTTGTCATCCACTAGATTCTCAGGTTGCGCCACCTTTTCAAACAGGTACCTTGTGATGGTGTCTTTTGAACAATGGACTGAAGAAGCAAACTCTTGATTCCCAAGGAATTCAGCAACAGTCTCGGGCGCAGTGAAGGGCTTCGTCGAGCGGGAAAAAGCGCGACCTGCATCAAGAACACGGTCGGTATAATGCGAGTCTATGTTGTTTTAGTGCTCGATTGTACAGTTGTATGGTTTTAAATACTGTTTGGTCCAGCAGGGGGCGATAGGCATAGAGTTAGATTTGGAGTGGTGGTATACGGCTTCTTCTCTTTCATCAAACGTGCAAGCTCGAAGAAGCTATCGTGATGCATGTTTTTGATAGGGTTTTCGGTAGGCGGGGGTATGCTTAAGGAGCAATCAAAGTTATTCAAGGAGGCGGTAGAGGCGACGATATCGTTTTGAAGGCCACTGTGGTCTTCGTCCATGGTGACGGTACCGGTAACCTTCGATGAGAAGACAACAAGAAGATTAGAGGGATATAACCGGTCTTTTGGGTGCCTTTTTGTTCTCAGGTGGGGATAAGAAGTGAAGGACGAAGTGAGTGAGAGAGGGCGCAGTCACCGCTTTGCCAAGGCAGTCCTGCAAACATCGAGGAAGGAGCGGCGTGCCAGTCTTACACTAGCCAATTAAAGTATAATTATAGCACAAGACAAACACGTTTAAATTTCTTGTTCTGGATAGAGATACACAGCCTAGTAGAAAGAAGTGAAAGGCCCATAACTATGCGATGCTCAACGCAGACATACAAACCGACAAAATCAACGCTTCAGTGTAAGAACTATAATACAAAGGACTTCTCGTGACCTTTGCCCTGGATTATGCAACCGCACCTTCGCTTTCGAGCTCTTATTACGAATCAAACAGAAAAACCCCGCCTTCTATACAAGCATCCAAGTCTCGTCTTCGCTTTCATCCCTGCCCCTCCCGCTTTTAGTACCTCCAGCAAGCAGCCGTACCTAACGACTTTCCCTCCTCTCCGGAGTGGGCCCAGGGACCATGACCTTGAAGGGCATCTCACGTCCTATACCCCCGGCCATACTGACAGGCACATATGGAGTAAAGATTGGTGGACTCTGTTGGGAGTGCTGTCCCTGTTGTTGCTGAGGCGGTGCTGGCGCCAGCGCCTGCTGTCCATTTCCAGCACTCTTGGGTATTGACTGGCCACGGCTCTTTGGTCTCCCGCCGGCCGGGCTCTGCGGGCCGTATGGACTAGGATAGGTCGGCATGTTCGTGGGTGCCGGGGCAAGTTGGCGTGGCCCACCTCCGAACGGTCCACCTGTAGAACTAGGCTGGGCAAGAGGAATGCCTTGCTGGTGATGTGGTGGATGATGTGAAAATGGGCCTGGGAACGAGCTTGTTGGGAGCGCAGCAAGCGGCGAATAAGACATCATCATGTGATGTGGTGGCCCTGGAGCAGAGACATACATGTAGTGCTGTGGTGGTCCAGGTGGTCCAGGTGGTCCCTGAGTGTAATGAAGGTATGCTTCGGGGGGCGCGTGGTGAGGACTGTGCTGCAGAGGAGTGTGCTGTGCATGGTGGACTGGAGATGCTTGCTGCGACTCTGACTGTTGTGACTGTGGTGTCGCGGCAGCAGCTGATCCTCCAGATTGTCTAGCGCCCTTTCGACTTGCAGAATTTGACCTTGATGATGTAGGTTTCGCTGGCTTGCCCTCCTTCTCGTCCTGCTCTCGTTTCTTGGCTTTGCGTTCGGCCCACCACATAGTCATCGACTGACTTCGCTTTTCGCTCTTAACGCGTGGCTTCCTTCTCGACCCTGAGGCAGGTGCCGACTCGTCGACATAATTGTTGGTATACTGGCTCAGCGGTGCAGTAAGCATGTACGCGTCTGGCGTACTAGACTCACTCGGGTGCACCAGCGGCACCTCTTGAGGCGGTGCAGAATTTTGCGGCGTACCTTGGAAAACCGTCTCAGTAGAGTTCGGTACCATCAAGGGTGTACTTTCTGCAAAAGGCTGGGTTTCAATGGTAAACTGACCTTGGCCTTCACTCATTGAGTTGAGTGCAGGTGGCGGTGCATTAGGGCCATGTGCCGATGGAACAGGCGTGCCTGCATCGCTTGTCTTCTTGCGTGGGCCTTTCTTCACTCCGTAGTCACTGCGTCGAGCGGAATTCTTGCTCCCAGCCGGACGCCCGCGCTTGGGGTTAATTTCCGTATATTCATCAACATCCACGGCTGATGACTCTTCGTCTCCGGAGCTTCCAATGATAGACTCTTCTCGCATTTCTTGGATACGCTGGTGGAGCAGATTGCTGGCTGTTGCCCTTGCACGTTTTACAGGCCTTGATTCCGGCTCTGGAGTCTCGGACGTAGGTTTGGCAAACCTACTGACGCCCTTCTTACGTGCGCCACCCCATCCATTGTGCTTCTTCGGGGTGGTAGCACCTGTGGCAACCTCAGTGCCGTCAAATTTGCGGGGGGCCTTTCGTTGTCGCTTGGAGGGGCGACCATCGTTGTCGTCCTCGTATTCCTCTTCGCTTGGGGCTGCTGACTCTAACATGTCACGGGTTCGGCGCGTTCGAAGCTCCCTACGGCCACCCTTCTCTGCACCTGGTCGTTGAGCCCAGGGGTCCTGACATCCTAATGGTTTTTTGGGATCGTAAGTGTAGCCATACAAATCCGCCTCTTTCATGTCTTCAAAGACCTCAGGTGCCAATGGAATTCGCCCGCCATTGCAAGCTTTCTTGGCCGGGTGCATGTGGGGTGCGGTCTGGGGCTGTTAGTCAAGAACAAGTCGAATTTACAGGTAACACCCACTCTTGCATCCAACAGGAGATATTCATCTTGCCAGGCTTTGAGAATATGTTGTGCGTTTTCGGTTAGTGCATAGAGATTCTCTGTACTTCTTTGAGAGGCAGGGAACTTGGTCAGGGCGGTAATGGCAGCCTGCACATCTGCCATTGGCTTGAAACGCTTTTGCAAAAGAAAATCGGCCCTGTCCTCACAATCGGCCTCAACTGGAGACGGCGCGTCGTAGATGAATGGATCGGGAAGGTCAGAGTCTGAGAGAACGTCCTCTTCGGGATCGAGCAACTTGGGGACAGCAGATTCTGCCGGCGTCGATGCAGAGTCTCTCGGTGTTTGCGATGCTGACTGTGGTAACAAGGCAATTCTGGGAACACCGAGTCTGTTGGATGTCTTTGTTGTTGATTCGGATTTGGAGTCAGGCGTCTGTCGCGACATGTGTGCGCTTGCATGGATGGAATCGTCCATGTCGGGCGGTTGAGAGCCGTGTGGCGTTCCTTGGGATTTTTGTGAAACGTCCATACCATCGTAATCAGGCTCGCTTTCGTCATCTTCAATTGCTTCTTCATTGTCATCATCTGAGCTGTATTCTGACGCGCTACCACCCAAGCGTGTTCGCGTCTTGGCATTGCTGATCGGCGTGCTCTGGTTGGACAGAGCATCATCTCCATCTGTGAAGGGGAAGATGGCAGTACCATTGCGAGCTCTTGAAGAAGAAGATGGAGTCGCTTTTCCAAAGCCTCCTCTGCCGCGTCCACCTCTGCCTCGTCCACGGCCGCCTCGACCGCGTCCACCGCGCGAGCCCCGACCACCGCGACCGCGGCCTCTTGGCGCAGGCTGAGGTGCCACAGGCATGTCGTCTTCGCTTTCTGAGGCACTCTCTTCTTCAGATTCAGTTGCATCTTCTTCTGGAGTAGGGGAGCCCTCAGTAAAGGAACCGACGATAATTTTCCGCTCTTTTGGGAGTTTGCCGTGATGCTTCTTGAGGCTGTTGAAAAACTCGGGCGACAGGCCAAACACCATAAACAGGGGATGCTCGTACGAGGCGTAGATGTCGGATGCAGCCTCGAGCGAATTACCTGAAATGTATGAGGCCGAACGAGCTGTCTTCCTCGTCATGGTGGGACTGAGTTTAGTAGGACTGCTGTTTGGTGCGACGCCCTCTGGAGCATCTGATTTTGATGGGGCTGGTTTTGCTCCTCGACCACGGGTCCGGGTAGGCGTGTCTTCTTGCTGCGAATTCCTGCGCTGTGAGGAGCGCGCAGGCGCATTCTTGGAGAGGGGCATTGGAGCAAGCCAGCGACACAGGAGCAACAATTTGCGTCGGGTTAAGATTACGGCGCATGTGTCGACGCAATGCTTCCATGGAGGGTCCCAGGGAGGCGTAGCGCGCGAATCGTAAGCCTGCTAAGGAGACGCAAAACTGCAGGCCGGCCAGGCGAACAAAACCTTATGCCGCAGCAACAAGGTCGCACAAACCGGCGCAAGCGGCAGATAGAAGGTATCAAAGAAAGAAAATGCCAAATGGAATAGTACGCGATACGGCGTGTGATGATCTTTGTCTCGGGGTCGTGGCTGCTACAGCAAAAGCGAACCATGATGCGCTTGGCAGATGGTCGCCCGACCAATGACGGGCTCGACGCTAAATTGACCAGCATGTACCTGTCAGATGGTCCAGACAATCCGCCGACGTCTTTACGTACGGCCACCGTGGGTGCATACTCATTGTATACTCACGCACACTATCTTTGTCTGCACCCAGAGCCTGCTCCGCTTTCTTTTGCCATTGTCCTTTGGTGTTTCTTTTTCTTTTTTTCTCTTGAGCCGCCATGCCCCCCAAGACGGCTGACGAGGAGCTCGCCGAACTGGAGAAGCTGGCCGAGGCACCCGCACCCCCGCCTAACAAGCATGCCAGAGGGACTCGTGCGCCTCGCCAGAAGTTTGAGGTCGAAGACGATGCTCTCAAAGACCTCGATGAGCTCGAGCAATTGGGCAAGGCGCCGCAGTCTGCTGTGCCTCGCCAGATCAGCCGCCCCAACACCCCCAAAGTAGCGTCGTCATCCGCCTCCAGCAACCGCCGGGCACCAGGCGTCGCGACACCCTCATCGACCGGCTCAGCACGCACAAGCGAAGACAACAGGCCGTCAGCACCAAGGAAGTCCGGAGAGAGCACCCGCTCCTACCACCAGAGCTTTGTGCCGCCCAAAGAGGAGCCTGCCAAAGCACAAGCGTCTGAGCCAAAAGAGGAACGCTCGGCTGGAGGGTCATGGTGGGGAGGCGGATGGGGAGGTCTTGTGTCGACTGCCACTGCAGCAGCGGAAACGGCGCGGAAGCAAGCCGAGGCGGCCTACCAAGAGATCCAGAAGAACCAAGAAGCTCAGCGATGGGCAGAGCAAGTGCGAGGGAACGTCGGCGCCCTTCGCGGCATTGGTACAAATGCAGCCACCAAGTCACACCATTACCATACTGACAGACTACAGGCGGCGAGCTTGGCAAGCGTGCCGTACCTACCTTCACAAACCTCTTGAACACACTCGCACCGCCAATCTCTCAGCATGAACGACTACAGATTCACATTACACACGACCTCATCGGCTACCCTTCGCTCGACCCCCTCATCTACCAAACCTTCTCTGGTGTCATGGCACAAGTAGAAGGCGGCGACCTCATGGTTGTCCAGCGCGGCTCCGAGTCAACGCAGCGAGGTTCATTAGAGGGGTACCGGGGTGGTGGCGGAAGCTGGAATGACGGCCCGTGGTGGCGCCACGCGGAGAAGCGCGACTTGAGTGTAGTCAAAGGGCTCGTTGAAGGCAGCAAGCTTGCCCGAGTGAGCGCTGAATCCTATGCCAACGAGTTTTTCAGCGCAAGAGGAGGCATAGAAGCAGCCGCAAAGCAAGCGACGGAAGTGTTGAGCGAGACAAACCCTGTGAGGAGCAGTGACATATTTATTGCAATCCAGGCCATCAGTTACCCGCAACAAGAGGGTCTGTTTGCAACCTCATCTGCGGGTCAGAAGGGGAAAGCAGAAGAGGAAGATGACGATGACGATGACGATGACGATTCAGACGACTCGGATGATGACGAAGACGAGGACAAGGACGAAGAGCAGGTGGCATTCGCAATCTACCTATATGACCCCATACACAGCATTAACTTCAAGGGCCTTTCACAATCGATTCCCTCTAAGTGGGTAGAGTGGCTGGACGCGCCCGCCAATACCGAGGCCGAGGGCGAGGAAGGCCGACTACCGCAAGAGATTGCAGAAATCATTGAGAGTGGAGGAGTCGATCCACGAGAGTGGGTTAGTGAGTGGATGGAAGAGACTATCAACCTTAGTGTGGGCATTGTGGCGCAGCGGTATGTTGCACGCCGGATGGGAGTTGGTGAAGGCGGTCTTGGTAGAGGAATGAAGAGAGAGGCGGTTGTGGATGCTGGAGGAGGTGAAGCTGCACGAGCTGGAATCATTTGAGAAGCTTTCTAGTTGGCAAAGTTCTTTTTATTTCTCGGGTCAACGGCACGGCTCGGGCTAAAACTACATTACAGCTCAAATGGGATGAACAAAGCATCTCATATGCTAACAAGACGGTTTTCTGGCCCCTCGTTCACCCTGCTTCAATGCACTCCTGTATGGTGAGTGTGGGTGGGTAGAAGTCAGAGATGTCTCTCGATGGAAGCGCATAACTAGATGCTCAATCCTCGGCGTTCGTAGGCCTCGCTTTGCTTGATCCTGCGTTTTGCTACAACGTCCAAAGCGAGGCGAGGGAGGCTCAGAGCATGCCAGGCCTGCAGACGTAGAACAACCTGCTCGTGCCGTACCCTAGGAAGGTGGTTGACACTTCCGAAAACTTTTCAACCAGACTTCTTCTTATCTCCACCTTCCTTCTTGTCCTTCTTGCCTCCTTTGAGCATCTCCAAATGTCCGGCTTTTTGCGCCAGGAGCTTTTCAGTTTGCCCGACCAGACCAGCGCTGCTCTTGTGCTTGATCTTGTTCTGCGAGATAATGGAGGCTTTCTTGGGCTTGATGACGCGGGCGCCGTGCTGGACACGCTGGGAGGGCCTAGGGTGAAAAGAAAATATGGTCAGTATCAGATCGAGCAGTCGGGATAAGGTAGACGGGATTGCGGCGACATGCGCAAGGTTCAGGCATGGTGCGCAGGAAACAATTGCATCAGCGGGAGATTTGAACTTACTTCTTAGGAGCCGCGGCCTTGGTCTTCTTGACTGCGCCTTGAGCCATTGCGGAGGTCGTTCCTGGGAGCGTGGGGCGAAGATGGGAGCGGAGATTCGGGTACAAGCAATGCTGTGCGATTGGGCTTAGAGAAAATCAACCTCGGACAAGCGTGCGCCGAGTATTGATCACGGGACGAGATGAGCCCGCTGCGGAATGTTCCACTCTTGTATGGGTGGAGCCACGAGCAAAGACGGCTACTCTGGCTAATTCTCGGGTTGCCCTCTCCGACGTTTTTTTTTCGAGATGCTTGGCGGACGTCCACAGACTAGCTTAAAAAGGCATGGCGCTTTGTGGGGAGAAATGCACATTTAGCCTTTTCACCCCAACGCGGGGAGCCGCCCCATGGCCCAAGAACCCGTCTTCCAAGCCTCCTACTCTCTGTCCAAACTGCAATTCTCCGTAAAAAGAGGGTCTCCTGCACTTTGTCGTCGTGTTCGCCGAAGAAGTCGCGCAAGAGAACGCCCGGAATAATTCTCTTGTTACTCGGTGGTGACAGCGCCCACGCCTGAATGTCGACATCAATAGCGCATCATCACTCAATCGTACATTCATACTATGATGCATTTGCTCATTCCCTACATGGCCAAGGTCGCCTCGTCTGCTCTTCTGGAAGAAGTCCAGCTCAAAGAGGATTGGACCATGTATGTCGCGTCAATTTAGCCTTATATTACAGCCGGTCGGGCTAGGAAACCCGCTGTTCCTGGATCTGCATCGAAGTGTGCTTTATTGCTCTAGGCAAAGAGTTGGAGCGCCACTTGCCACATGCATAGTGACTAGTTGTTAAAGGTATAGATTGGTGGAGATTGAGGGCAATGGGGTAGACGTGCACATCACGAGACTATGATCTGGAGAAGCATTCAAAAGCAGGGTATCTCCACGTCTTTATGGCTTTGTTCAGGACGTCTGCTCAAATTCCTGTCCAAGCACCATGGAGCGCCTCTCCCGCACTGTACTTGGCGCTTTGTCGCTGTCAGTTGCTTTTGCTGGCTCTGCCTCCGCCATAGAGCCTTTCCGCAAACCCACCATCTCTACTTCCAATGGCAATGGCACCACTCTTCTTGCATCTCGCGGTTCTCCAGTAACCATTCATGCCGATGCTGCAGACTGGCCTGGTGTCCTGCGTGCAGCGCACGACCTCGCCATCGACTTCGGACGCGTTACTGGTACCAATGGTACACTGAAGACTTCTGGTACAGCGACCGCAAACGCTTCCATGATCTTCAATGTCACGGGCATCAGTGAGGACTGGAGTGTTAGCGGCAGCAACACAGCCAACTCCTCCTCTACAGGCACCATTATTGTTGGTACCATTGGCAACTCAAGTCTAATCGATAGCTTGATCGCGAGTGGTCAGCTCGATGTCAGCGGAATCCAAGGTCAATGGGAGGCGTATGTAAGCGCTGTTGTGCAGAACGCCGGTAATACGACTGGAGAAGCGCTCGTCATCGCTGGTATGTGCACTGAAACAACTGACCGCTCTAGATGCTAATCCCTGACAGGTAGCGATCGACGTGGTGCCATCTACGGCATCTACGATGTCTCTGAGCAAATCGGTGTATCTCCATGGCATTGGTTTGCCGATGTGCCAGCCCAGAAGCACGACTCTATCTACCTACTCAAGACTACCAAGGCCCAGAAAAGCCCTTCTGTCAAGTACCGCGGTTTCTTCATCAACGACGAGGCGCCCGCTTTGACCGGCTGGGTCAACGAGCGCTACCCCATGTCTCCATACAACTCTGCCTTTGGAGCACAATTCTACTCCCATGTGTTTGAGCTGCTGCTCAGGTCAAAGGCTAACTACCTTTGGCCGGCCATGTGGAACGGCATGTTCAACGTAGACGACGCACGCAACCAGCCTCTGGCTGACGAGTACGGTATCGTAATGGGAACATCACACACTGAGCCAATGGTCCGCGCTACCCAGGAGTGGAGCAAGGTGGCCAAGGGCTCTGAATCAGGTTGGTCATGGGCCACAAACAACGCAACTCTTTACGACTTCTTCATGGAGGGTGCCCAGCGTGCTGCTCCCTATGAGAATGTTGTTACAGTCGGTATGCGAGGATACCACGACACAGCCATGTCCGCAGATGTGCAGACTGGAGTACTCGAGGCTGTTGTTCAAGCACAGCAGGAGATTCTGACAAAGGTTCACGGTAATGCATCTGAAGTTCCCCAGATGTGGTGCTTGTACAAGGAAGTTCAGGACTATTTCGAGGCGGGTATGGAAGTTCCCGACTGGGTTACACTCCTCTGGACCGAAGACAACTGGCAAAACATCCGTCGCCTTCCTGTCGGCGACGAGAAGAAGCGATCTGGCGGTGCCGGTGTTTACTATCACTTCGATTACGTCGGTGACTCGCGAAACTACAAGTGGCAGGACACAATTCAGCTCCAGAAGACCTACGACCAGATGAGACTGGCCAAGGATCGTGACGCGGACCGCATCTGGATTGTCAACGTTGGAGATATCAAGCCCGCGGAAATCGCAATCAGCCACTGGTTCGACATTGCCTACGACATCGACGCTTATGATGAGACGTCTGTCCCTGAATGGCTTACTGGTTTTGCAACCCGAAACTTTGGTTCCGAGCACGCTCAGACCATCTCAGACATCCTTGACGAATACGGCACGCTTTCCAACATGCGCAAGTTTGAATGGGTTGAGCCATCTTCCTACAGTGTTCTCAACTATGAAGAGGCTGATCACATTCTTGCTCGCTGGGAGGATATCGCCGAAAAGGCCAATGCAATCAACGATGCTCTTTCCGCTGAGCAGAAGCCCGCTTTCTACCAGATTGTCCTCAACCGTGTGCTCGCCGGTGGCAACCACGTTGCAATCCAGATTGCTGGAGCAAGGAATATCATCTACGCGCAACAGGGCCGCAACAGCGCCAACGTCTGGATGCAACGCGTGATTGATGGCATGATGAAGGACCACAACCTCACCAAGCAATACCACACCATGCTGAACGGAAAATGGAATCACATGATGGATCAGACCCACTTGGGATACCAAGGATACTGGTAAGATTACGCTTTTTCTATCGAGAACGTACCTTGAACAATACTGACTATTCAACAGGCAACAACCAATGCGCCAGTCCACCCCTGACCTTCGCTGGGTACAGGTATGGGAGCGCTCGCTAGCAGGCGACATGGCTGTCCACGTGCAGGGCTCCAACGCCAGTATTCCTGGTGACGACATGTACCACGGCAATGGTGGATCTTCTTTGACCCTGCCGGACATTACACCATTCACTCCCAAGCGCTGGATCGAAATCTCCCACCGTGGAACAGAGGAGTACTCATGGAACATCAGTGCGGATCCTTTCGTGACGCTTTCCCAAGCAAAGGGAATCATGAAGCCCAACGACCCGGACGTCCGCGTCTATGTGGATGTAGACTGGACAAAAGTAAAGGACGGATTCGGTGCGCAGAGCAGCCTCAACTTCAGCTCTTCCACCAACGCTGGTACTGCGGGAGGTAGACCCAGGGTCACCTTCATGGTGAACAAGACCTCCATCCCATCCGACTTCAACGATGGATTCGTCGAGTCCGCTGGCCAACTTGCATTCGAAGCCGAGCACTACACCCGCTCGACACCGGGCTCCTCAAACCACACCTACATGGTGCTTCCAAAATACGGCCGCACCCACTCCGCCGTCAAGCTAGCCGACAACCTCGCCGAGGGCCTGGACTCCACCAGCGCACCCAGCCTCGAATACGACTTTGTCACCTTTACTAAGCTACCCAAGGAGAAGGGCATCAACCTTACCCTCATCCTGACCCCAACCCACAACATCAACCCCAAGAAGCCGCTCGCGTACATTGCGCAGATCGACGACAAGCCACAGGTCCGTCGCCAGTACGTTATCGACCAGAAGCAGCCCAACTTCCCTGTCAACTGGGGCACGGCCGTTGCCGACAGCGCATGGTACAACACCACGAACCACGGTGCGCTCGAGCCTGGCAAGCACACGCTCAAGCTATGGCTTGTCGAGGCGAACGTTGTACTGCAAAAGGTTGTGCTCGATCTTGGAGGCGTCATGAAGAGCCACAATGGCCCGCCTGAGAGCTACCGTGTTGGCGGTGGTGCTGGTAATTCTACTATGCACAAGTAAATAATTTTCTTGTTTCGGAATACAAAGAAATACGGTCTTTTTTAGAGGACTGAACGAAGTAATCTAATCCAAATTTTTTTTACACACGAAATGCTCATGGTTGCGATTGTGATGTTGAGATTTCTACGATACGGGCTTCAACAGTAATTTGGTGGTTTGGTCCAATTCTTTCACTGCTTACATGAGCGGAAGATCGAAAGTAATGTGGGTATCAGCTGAGGTGGCTGACTAACTTTAGTTTGTGAAGAACGGGACAAAAAAAGATACATTGAGTGTATTTCGCTCATACCCAAAACGGGGCAAAATGAAGACGCTAATGCCCAGACCAGTCAAGTTCTAGGCTTTGATAAAAAAAATGAAAAATGAAAAAAAAAACTCCAAGCAGTGCCTCTATCAACAAATGTCTCAACATGAAGAACAAAAAAAGTTATACCTCCCACTGAAAGCACAACCCATCAGTCATGGCCAATCTCGATTGCAGATGTCGACCTCGGCCCGTCTTGCCAGCACCAAACCACCTTTGTGCCGGCTTACTCCCCACACCGCCCCCGAACCCATGTCTGTTGGCAGCTCTCGCCCCAAGTCCAAATGGACCTGAACCCAACAACTAACCTGCTTGCCTGATTCAGATAGCTATCTGGCTGGCTAGGTCGTCCCAGAGGCGCCAGCAGCGCTGCCGCCTGCATTACCTCCTTTTCCCGCCTTCCTGCGCATGCTCTTGCTGCGATGCGTATAGTAGTTGCTGGGCTCCTTCATTTGCTCCTTGTCCAGCTGTTCTTGCGAAGGCTGCAATTTGCCGTCTTGAGCTCGCTCGCGCACTTTGCTGACTTTGGAACCCATTGCGCTGTGTGATGGTGTGTTTGTGCGGGGTGTGGGAGGTGTGGATACTTGAGATAAGGGTGTGGCAGGGTTGAATGGAGGAGGCGCTTGGTTTTGTTGTTGCTGCTGCTGTTGCTGTTGCTGTTGCTGCTCGTTGGAGAGGATTATGACACTACAGTCTGTCGTTAGTAAAATATACAATGGATGTAGCCGGAAAAATCGAGAGCAAGTGTGTAAAAGGGAGCGCAATTGTGTCGCGTGCCATATTTGTATGCACCCTCGATATGGTCGGGGCCATGTGACTTACGGAGGAGCAGGATGGGGTTCGGGTTGGGGTCTGGGCTTGTTTGGTGGGCGGGAAAATGGTTGTTTGTTGGATCGGCTTCTAAGGTTATAGCGTGACGTCTGTCGCGGCCTGTAGTGGGTGGGAAACAAAAAGTCAGAATCGCATCAGGCGGAAGAGAGGGAAAGTCAACGGACGTGGGCTGGGCAAGGGTCTACATACGACCAGGATGACGTAGGAGGGCGAGCCCGAAGACCCTGTTCAGTAGGGGCCGGTACCTGAATTTGGGGTCTAGGCTGCACTGCTCGTTTATTACCACTTCGGGCAAGAATAATGATACTAATTGCACAAAGTCAGTATGACTGGACATTTCCCAAGCAGCTAAAATTGTGTACATCTGCAGATGTTTGGGTAATTGATTGGCTGGTACATACGGTGGTGCGGCAGGTTCCGGGTCTGGCTGCGGCGGCGCTCTCTGACAGTCATTGACCTGGAGACTTGAATTCGACGGACTCAAATTTGTGCTGGAATGTCGAGACATGGCGGATGAGGTGTGAATATGGTATAGCGACTTGTAGGCCAATTCATAGATTTCAAACAGCAGGGAACAGGTTTCAGCCACGGACAGGGCGTGGGAAACTATCAAGAGATGCGAATGGGGGAGGGAAGACTGCAGTTCAAAGGATGCCACGACGGGCGCTGAAGACCGGGCGATATCCACGTTGGCCATTGTTGTTAATGATGCATGAGGCATTCCGTCTCAAGTCTTATATACGCCATGAGGCCTCTCATCTCAGCACACGCTTGTGCATTTCCTTAGTGCAGTTCTGCCTGTCGACCTTCACGAGTCACTGCCTTCGCAGCAGCATCATGATCTCCTACTTCGGCCCCATGATCCTTCCCAAATCCAGGTCCACGAGTAGGCGGAGGCCGTTTCCATGATCAAAGATGCGCTAAGGCCGTGGGTGAACGCTCGGCCAGAACGCGGTAGTCTTGTGTGAATGGGCTATCTTTGGGGCGGCCCTTGCCCGTAGCGAGTGGAATGGGTGAGAATCCATTGGAGGGACGGGAGTCTAGTCAGTGGGGTGCCTGAAGAGGCTCAAGTTAAGCTTTGGTGCATGTTTCTCGTCATTGCCCGGCCTGGTGTTTAGCTGCGAGGCCCCCCCTCGGGGATAGTGAGTGAGATGAGGACAGGTACGTTAGGCGAGCCATCCCGGCTGCTTCCAAACAAGTCGCGTGGTAGGCGATGCTGCTGCTGTACCGTGGCTGTGCGAGGGCATCAGACGGCTTCATCTTTGGTGTGCGACTGGCCGCATGCAAATGTCCTTAGCTGGACGCCTTGTAGGGCCGAGCATCGAGGCTTACGATAGGTTGCCACCCTAACGGTGGTGGATGAACAAAAAAGGCCATCACTCATCTGGATGCAGAATGATACCGCGAAATAGGTTGGGGTTGGAGGGTTTGCATTAGTCTGGGACGGCAGAGTGGCACAGCTGGTGTTTGCCTGTGCCGACTATGTTGTGGCTGCCTTGCTTGGTTGGTACCTAGGCCCGCCGCCCCGCTTTCACTCCTCCACCACTCCCCCACTCCACTCCACCGCCCTCGCTTCACGCGGCTCGTGCCTGTGCCTGTCCCTCTCCCAACGCCCTTCGCCGTGTCGCGAGTCTTGTCGTCACCATCACCACTACCTTCACCATCATCTTCTTCATCATGGCTACCACCACCACCACCAACAACAATAAGAGTAGCAGTAGCTCGCCTTTGCCGCCCATGCTCTTCTCATCACGCGCGCACGAGTCAGCACTTTGGCCCCCCAATCACCATGCCGTTGGCCATACTAGTACTTGCGATTGGTAAACCACCATGGCCAATCGTGTCTTTTACCACCTCCTCGGGCCTCAACCGACGTCCAGGTTGCCCAGCCATGGCAATCTTATCTCAGCTATAAAAATAATGATGCACGTGGAGCTGTGATGCTGCTTCCAGGATTAAATCCGTATCCCAATCATGTCTGCCTTGCCCTAAGCAATTTGCTCGCTGGGGGCCAATGGCAGTGCTGGACCGGGCCTAATTATGACGCCACCAAGTCTTCCATAACGGCCTGCATCCTCATCCTTCCAATTGCACTACGGGCCATGCCCCTCGCTATGCCGTCATACTGGAAATATCAGTAGCTTCTAGCCCAAGCACCCTTTGCGACCTCTTCTCTCCGCTCGGCATTGCTATAGGCGCGCCGCCAAGTTCTCGTCCCGTCGGTCATCGGTCGACTCTTCAATCTCACGCAAGATTACACCGACTTTTTCATGCTTCAAAATATCTATAGCAGCCCTTCTTGCTTGGGCCGATTACGTATGATTACCAATGGCCCCCCCAAAGACATAAGATAGAACGATAGCGGCTAGTAGAGCCTCTGTCCACCAGCGGTCACATATCAGGACGAACACTCAGAATGTCAGAATCGCGTCATGTTCGCTCTACCGGGCTCCGTCTTCGCTTCAAGTGTGCCTCGTATATAAGCCGAGATGTGTTTTGAAAACAAAACTCACGCGATGGAGTTGGGGTCGGAAACAACGGACTCAGAAAGAGAACACGCACAGATGGCCCATTATCCGGCTCGACCCCACCAGACCCTACCTCTCTCCTGAGATGGTTCCATTAGCTGTTTACTGGACCTCGAACGTGTAGCAACCATATGGGAATCGTCACCAACGATGCGCGTCGAGACGTGGCCACAGCTATAAAATTGGGCGCCCGTTGAATCCCGGGGGACGTTGACAGGGGCTGGCTTCGCTAATCTGACCAACCGATCTCGACTCAATGTTTCAGGGACGATCTGCGTCATTGATCGGTGCTAAGCCAACGCGAGAAATGAACGCGTCGGGAGAACACAAGATGTCAACCTGCATCTTTCTCTGAACAGACTTCAATTGTTGGCCGGCAGTGTGAGGCCAGGTACCTGCGCATGCGCTGTTTTGCTCCTCTCAGACCATTCCATTCTATGCTGGTGTTTCCAACCCACAGGACATACTTGATCTACCTGTGCTACGTATCACCTCGACCTTTCATACACTCTTCGAAGGGTGCCCTTACAATGCCTCCAAAGCGTGAATTCAACGGCATTCTACACAACGCCATATCTGCCAACACGTACACTGACGCATCCGGCAACGCACCCAACAAGCGCTCGCGCATAGCTAAACCTCTTGATAAAGTATTCACAAACAGCACGCCGCTCACAGATGCGACCGCAAGAATTTCTGAAAATGGTACACCTGGAGATGATATCAAGAACAGAGAAGGCGGTTTTGATCATTCGAGGCCAGAAGAACGAGCAGGCATAGTCGATCGGCGATACTATCCGGCAGAAATGAGCAACGAGCGATGCGCCATGTACAATGTTAACGAGATTCCACGGCCAATTGCAATCTTGGAGAAAACTTTGAAAGACACGAAGCAAAAGAGGGACAAGATACAAAGCAGAAACGAAGGTGGGCACGGCGATGCAGTCATGCATTGGTTCAAGCGCGACTTGCGCATACGAGACAACACAGGCCTCTCAAAAGCTGCAGAACTCGCAAAGAGTAAAGGAATTGGCCTAATTACTGTCTGGATAATGAGCCCACAAGACTGGGAAGCACATCTTGTCAGCCCGCCTAAGTGCGATTTTGAGCTTCGTTCGGTACAGCTGCTCAAGCAGGAATTAGAAGAGCTCGACATACCTCTCTACATTGAGACGGTGCGCGAAAGGAAGAACATAAAAAAGCGATTGGTTGAACTGGCACTTGAATGGAATGTAAAAAACGTCTTTTGTAACCTTGAATACGAGCCCGACGAGCTGCGCCGGGAAGAACGGCTCGTGCGTATGATGTTGGAGAAAGGTATCAACATGGATCCACAACACGATGACTGCGTCGTACCACCCGGAAGTCTTAAGACAGGTACCGGAAAACAATACGCAGTATACACACCCTGGTACCGCGCCTGGGTTGCATACCTCCACGCACACCCTCATCTTCTTAAAGAACGCTCCATGCCAGAGAAGAATCCTGCCGGTTTCCGTGAAAATTTTATGAAGCTCTTCGATTGCAGAGTCCCTGATCTCCCAGAATGCAAGTCTCTTACAGCCGAAGAGAAGGAGCGGTTTCGTCATTTATGGCCAGCTGGCGAGTCGGCAGCTATCGATCGATTGGAACGTTTCCTCACCGAGAAAGTCACCAAGTACAAGGACACGCGTAACTTCCCTGCTTTGAACAGTACTGGCCGAATCAGTGTACATCATGCGGCCGGCACACTAGCCGCTCGAACGAGTGTGCGTATGGCTAGGGATATTAACAGCGTGAAGAAGCTCGACGGGGGCAAGGAGGGCATAAAAGGCTGGATTGGAGAAGTAGCTTGGCGGGACTTTTACAGACATGTTCTGGTTCACTGGCCCTATGTATGGTATGAGTTTCTACTTCCTCTTCACTACCCAACAACTAAGTTTCGCACAGCATGAACAAACCCTTCAAGTACGAGTACACGAACATCGAATGGGAATACAATGATGCCCACTTCCAGGCCTGGACGCAAGGTCGTACAGGTTATCCCATCGTTGATGCCGCAATGCGCTGTCTCAAACACACAGGTTACATGCACAACCGACTTCGTATGATAACAGCATCCTTCCTAGCCAAACATCTCTTGCTAGACTGGCGTCTCGGCGAACAATACTTCATTACGCACCTCATCGATGGCGACTTTGCTTCAAACAACGGCGGATGGGGCTTCAGTGCTTCAACAGGCGTGGATCCTCAACCCTACTTCCGCATCTTCAATCCATGGACACAGTCTGAAAAGTTTGACGAGCAAGGTGAATTCATTAGGTTATGGGTAAAGGAGCTAGAGGGTATGCAAGGGGCCGCGATACACAATCCCTACCAGGCAAAAGGCGAGGCGGTCAAGATTGCAAAGAAAAATGGGTATCCCGAACCCATTGTCGAGCACAAATTTGCGCGAGAAAGGTGTTTGGCGAGGTACAAAGCTGGTATTGGGAGGGAGACTGCGTAAGGGATGGTTGGCCCCCTTCCAAAATATCGCTATTATCTGTTCTTTCAAACAACCGGCTTTTACTATTACTGGGGCATGCCATTGTCGCGTGATTGCTGCGTATCTGTATATGGACATGTGGTGAACGTGAATTGCTCTGCTATGGTTTGGAGGGGCTGCTATATTTAGCTCGTCATGCCAAGGGTCTGCGCTACTAGCTCTATTTTAGTTTAGCCTGAAGCCTCCCTCTATCGCAACAACTAGACGTCATATTTCAGTGTCAGTATACCGCACTTGTTCTTTGCAAAGTTCCTAAGTAAATGTGAGGGCCTTTATAAAATATAAGAGTTGTTCGAACTACCTGTATTGGCCGAGTGTCCCTGTACTGTTTGTGTTCGATCTTATATTGTCTAATTTGAGCTTTATTTAGGCCCCAGCATCTGGATAATTCCGCTCATCGAACCGTAATATTAGTCGTTGAAAGTAGTGCTTGAAGAAAGCACCTTCAGAGCTAGTGGAGGATTTTTGTACCTTTCTCAAAACTTCGAAATGACCCAAACGGGGAAATGCGACACGTGTCGCCAGCGGAAAGTGAAGGTGCGAAATCTTCTTCTATCTGGAAGGTTCCGGGCCCAGAACACGATATAATTGATTGTATGTAAATATTTACTAACAGATCTGTAGTGCGATGAAGAGAAGCCTAAATGCGGTGCATGCAAGAAGAAGGACCGCCCCTGTGCCTACTCGTATGGAAAGCCATCAGCTTTCATTGTGCAGGACCCGAACCAATTAACAAAACACGGCAAATCAAGAGTTCCATTTGTAGTGCATAGTTTCAGTTCTTCTGAGGAGGACGCGGTCTCATCTTCTTCAGCATCTTCAGAATTGCGCATCACCACCGAAAGAAGAGTGGGTGATGGGCGAGGCTTCTTTCAGACCTTAGCGCCAACCTCCAAGCCCAAACCTAGACTGTCGAAAAAGAAGGCAAATATGCAGCAACGTGCACTGGAAGCATACCTCCATCACCTAGAAAAAGAGTCTGTTATAGTCCCGTATCAACCATCGTCTCCGGAAACCGCACTGATCAGCCGCTACATCGATATGCTTGGACCGGATGTCTCCGGAAAACAGCCACTTGCCATTCTGGGTACTTGGATTGAAACCATGCCGTCGCGTATTGGTCACAATCGGATGCTCGATCTTGCTGTAGAGTTTTTATTGAATAGCTATGCAGCGTACCGAGATGGAATGCACTCGAAACGAAAGCTTGCCAAAGCCACAAAAGCCAAGGCTTTAAGGGAACTGCAGCTTGTTGTTCTAAATGCTCGTACTGAACCTACGTATGACCTTTTACTGGCCACCAAGATGCACTATGCGGCCGAGGTGAGGGACTACGACTGCTATACCTAGATGCAATATACTCACACCCGCTAGGCTCTTATGGGAATTGATACCATGTACCATGCCATTCACGCCTTTGGACTCGCTGAACTGATGAAGTCGGGTAAGGCTTTAGAAGTCGATGACGAGCACTACTGGAATCTGATTGATAACACGTATGTTGACGATGTGAGTTTCTTCTTCTTCCACTTAAGCATCGGCCTTTTGACATGTAAAAGGTCAATGAATCTATGTTGACAGGTCGACAATCGGTCTACTATAACGATTTCTACTTATCGGCTACATATCCACCGCCCATGAACGCATCGATATCGCTTTCGCCAACACAACGTGCATCGATGGCGATCATGCATGTTTTCATTCAATGCCCTCAAATAGTATGCTTGATCAGACAGGCAATCCTAAATCCCAAAGATACTAGCGCACTTGCGGCTGCAGTCTCGCATATGGAGTCGTTAATACAAGTCAATCTCCCACAACATGTATCTGAGCTGATGCAAACAGCCATCACCGTCGTACCAATTCCCGCGTCTCCAGAGTTCGCCGATCTTATGCCAGACACTCTAGAGTTTGATACTGTGCAGAACATGATTCTTTGCACGAGATACTGGATGTTGCAGAACCTATTGTGTGGTCTTGCCGATACACTATACCGACATTTCCCCGCAGAAACGGCTCTCTCATTGCTGCCCTCTGCAGAAAGACTCCGAGTCATCGATATTGACAGCGCACTGCATCTCGCCAAATCCCTCCGATGGGCCAATTCCATCTCCCAAGACTTACCTCTCGTATCATTGCGCATGCATACGCCAATACAGATCTCTATCGGACCATGGCAACGAGCCATCCGTGATCTCTCAGCCAGGTGGTCCAATTCTCCAGGCATGCAACCCGATATCGATGCCGAGATATCCCGAGTTGAGCGCATGAAGGCCTGGGCCGTTGACCAATGTAACAAGATCCACTTGCAATGGGGCGTCTCCGCCCTTGAAGAGAAACCCCTCCTCGAAGCCCTCGAAGCCATGTCTGGCGAAGCGATACCAGATTGGCTACCAGTCCGTGTGCGCTTTGAAGCCGAAGACGGCGAAATGGTCATGAAGCTAGATTACGAGAACAAAACAGGTAGCTACTCGGAGCGCTACGATATCAATGAGCCGCCCAAACAACGCTCGCCGCACCCAGGTTTACAGGGTCAGGAGTGGCAGCGAGAGGCTCTGCACGTCCACGAGCTCCCACTCCGAGGCGCAGGTATGCAAGGAGATGGAGGCGCGACTGAGCAGATACAGCAAGGTATCCCACCACAAAATAAGTATCTGAAGTCGTATCCTCGACCTGCGGATTTCATACACGGCACTGGAAGAAATCTATGCTCGACGTCTGGATGGTGGCCCGAAACGCCAGGAACATCTACTGTTCTGTTCGACCCCACACACAAAGCCTCTGCATTTCCACGAATGTCTCCTGAATCTAGCGAAGAGGCTACGGATGCAAACACGAGGACGGATCGTAACCCAAGTTTGGCGTCAATTTGGTGGTCCCAGTCCCCAGATGGGTCTATAACTTTATCGGACTCTGCTCGGAGGAGCTTTTCCACGCCGCCAGCGGATGGAAGGAGCGTAACAGTTACGTTTGACAACAAAAAAAAGAATGCGTGTTTTTCACCTGCGTGGACCAATGAGGGTTAGCGGATGTGGTACAGGCAGTTGCGACCACTTCATGTTTTCCAACGTTGAGTTCATCAAAATGTCATCATCATAATCATCTTATCTAATACAGTCCCTTACGCACTCCGCTCTTTCCCCTTCCTTCACCCCATACGCAGCATATGCTTAGACTCTCACACCAACTCTGGACCATTTGTGTCTCGAGCTCTTTCGTTACAGCCAGTACGTCTTCTTCGCAACCTTTTTCAACCACTAGAATGGGTTCACCATCAACTTTTCGCTGCTGGTTCCATGCCTTGATTTGCTTTTGCGTGGCCTTTTTGAACAAACGGATGCTGGTACAATCGTTGAGGTAGCCGGTGAAATCTTCAAGGACAATGGGGTCGTACATAAGAATTTTCTCGTGCCACGTAGGTTTTGTGGGATCTCTAGTTGGGGGTAAGGAGCGGATGTGCGTTGTAATTTGTGCAAAGATGTCGGATTTGATATGGACCCACTCTAGCATCTTGGTTGGTATGCAGTGCACCGGAGTCAGGTTTGCATCAGATAATGGCCCCTGTTTGGATTTGAAGCTGGTACCTGCGGTAGTCTTGCTGGGCGATGTAGTAGGTGAGAGCGAGATCAGTGGCAAAGGCTCTGGATCAATGTGTTTGTAGACCCGTGGTGGTGTGGGAGACAATGCTTCGAGGGCGTCGTCTTCCGAGTCAAGAATCTCGTCGATATCGATGAACCGACTTGGTTCCCTGAGCGGAGTAGAAGGCACTGCACCCTTCTCTTTCGGCTTTGCCCTAGGTTCCAAGGATGATGGTTTCAATATCGGATTCGAAGACATAGAGACTTTAGAAACAGTAGACTGCGACTTTGGCTTTCTACCACGTTTCTTGGGCGATCCATAACCCGTTCTTGACGCAGATGCAGGCGGCCTCAATTTAGTTGCGGGACTATACTGCAGTTGTGCCGAAGGTGGTAAGTCGAACTCGTCAATTTCAACAAAAGTATGTTGAGATTCTGCATTCTGATTTGAGGGTGGTGGCTCTGATTCGAAGGCATCGATATCTTTGAAATCCAACTCGTTTGTGGTAAAGTTTTCTATTCTCGAATCCTGCAGTTGAGGGGTGTTTGAGGAGTGGGAAGGAGGTGTCGGTATATCAGACGAGATGGTAATGGGTGGAGGAGGGTCTTGAGGTATGTCATCAATATCAATGAACAACGATGGGCCGACAGGATCATTCCGGGCACCATCAGGCTTGTCATGAATGACATCCATTAGCAGTGGGATGTCTTGCGTTCGGTCAGGCTCGGGAATACGCACATCTTGCATATGCTCTAACATGCCACCGTCATCATCTCGCGCACTGACAGCCCATAAGGCTTTCTGGCCTTTGACTTTGGTGAGTCTAGACCATGCTGAAGGCGCGACAAAAGAACAGTTGTCGGCCCTATCTGCATCCTGTTCTGACTCCTTGATCGCGAACTGGATTTGTCGGATCATTGTTGGGGATTCTTCCAATGCCAGTTGACTTGATGTACCAAAAAGCACATCCTGTTGGTTCAGTCGTGAGATTGCCGCAGCAGGGCTGAGCAACTTCTCGGCGACAAGCTTGGGTTTAGTAGTAGATTTGGCCGATACTCTCTTGGGTTTCGACTTCGCCTTCGGCTCGCCTTTCTCAGCTGGCGCCTTTGGGCTATTACGCTTACGCGGCAATTTCTTCTGGGGTGAATTGGTACCCGATGCAGCCATATCGTTTAATGGCATCGCAGTCATTGATGTTCGGGGCTCAAAGAAATTTCCTAAGGCATTGTTCGGGTCGGATTCTTCATCTCTTTGACCGTACTGTCCTGTCACAAGGTCTGTGATGGTGCGCGGCTTTTTCTTGGGAGCTTTGCCCTTCTCAGGCGACGAATCACGGGAGTTGGTCTGGTTGCCGGGTATCTCTACTAGCTGAAGACAAACATCAACATAGTGGCTTCATTGAATAGTCAGCGACAGCACCTACCTCGATACGTCTTCTTTTCGTAGTGCCCATCACTTCTCCAGCCAAACAGCCCGCTTTTGTAGTTGTTTGAGCCGAGGGTGATTGTGCGTAAGCAAAATTAGAGAGCAGGTTTGTGAAGTTGTCCTCAGCATTCTGTGCTAGCGATATATTCTCCTTTCCTGTTGAGTCTGCATTTGGCGATGTTGTGGTCGTGTCGCGAGGAGGCGTCCAATCTTGCCTTCGCACTAGAGCTTGTTCCAGCTCTAGTGGCTCTGCATCAGAAGTTGGTGGTCGCTGTTCGAGTGAAGCGACATTCTTAGACTGTGGACTATCTGGGACATCCAATATAGATGCAGAATGACCACCTGAACTGTCTTTTATCTCTACCGACTTCTGACCTGACACTGATTTCGAACCGTCATCCTTGTCTACCCCCGTTTGAAAATGCGCAGAGACGACGGATACGTCATTGGGTTGTTCGTTGCCACTCTTCACGGCTGTCTTCTTAGATTTTGTGACTCTCGTTCTCTTTGGTTTCACGACAGGCTCCACAGCCTCTCCTTCGGCCTTCTGTTTCTTAGCACGCGGCTTGCGTGGCTTCCCCGATTTGGTGAGATTCGGCGCATCCGTAGTCTCACTTGGGGGGTTGATGGCGGACTTGGAAGGTTCGTCGTTGAAGAAAGGCGACTTTGTAGATCGCTGTGGACGTCGTAGTTCGTCATCTGAGTCGAGAATCTCTTTGTCTGACTTGGGTTTCTGCTTGCGCGCTCGAGGCTTAGGCTTAGGCTTCTCAGATTCATCTGTAGCAGCAATGGACTTCTCCGTAGACCGCTTGCGAGGCTTCTCAATGTTCTCTACAACATCTACTGTATCCTTCTGCAATCGCGCTTCTTGTATCGCCGTAAAGTCGTCGTCTAGCCGGCTTGTAAAGTGTTCGGATCGTACCAGATTACCAACGGTGGCAAATCCCCTGAGTGCACCCTCAGGGATAGGGACAGCTCTAGGGTTGGTGGTCGACGCGCCGGTTGTTGATCTCAGTGGACTTGTAGGACGAGAGAGTACCAGGGGTGAGGATGCGGGTACTGCGACGCGACGTGAAGGGGCATTGCGCTGCGGGGAAATCGCTGGCGGACTCGAACTCAGTATCACGACATCATAGGTACTGCCTACCATGCTGAGGCGCGGAAACAACCTCTGGGTAGCCAATTTTGAAGAGAGAGGAGGCACAAGCCATGTGCTTCAATTGTGTAGTGTAGGCAGTGAGTAGAGAGGGGCGTTGTGAACCAGAACAATGCACGGTCGTTGGCGTCAATCGAAGTTCATTGCTGCAACACCAAAGTGACTATCACCACTTTCCAAACCCTTGTCCCACCACCAACAAGGCGTAGTCGTCAGATTTTCGCAATTCATCCGCGCATCCCTCAAAAGCTTCGTAATGAACTCCTTATCCCCTTCATCGATTCCATCTCTTCTCTTGGGTCATCTTCGGCTTGGTGATGATCTCAATGGCAACCCTTCAAGACCGTAGCCGCGGGCCTCTGCTCCGCTGCTCACACTACAGTCAAAATCAGCCCCCAACGAGTTGAGAGGAGACCAACAAATCTCCTCCATTCATCAGGACTCGAGTCTTCCGATCGCCCTGATGTTGCGATCGAGATTCAAGCTTGCAGAAGCCCTCCCACGGCAGCTCCGATCGTTGGGCCTAGGCTGTTGCGTCCTCTCTCGACGCTCATTTCATACATGGAAGCAGACTCCAGCGGTCCTTGGTAAGTCATTCCCAGCACCAATGCTGAATCTGCATCGCTAGTAGCTCCTGCCTGAGCATGCTTCCTTTGCCCAAAACCCTTCTGAGGTAACCCCACCGATGCTCAAGCTCCAATAAACCTGACGTTGCACACACACAAAAGCTGATCAAACAGCCATGATAGATTTCTCGTGCATCTTATTGGCCATGACTGTAGCGCGTCGCTCTCGAGTCTTGCAATCACTGTCGGCAAATGCTTCGGATCGGACGATCAAAGCGTATAGGAAATCTTTCTTCCAGCATTTCGATGGACTCAACTAGGTGAAGCCTACTTCTTTTGGGGCCAGCATCGCCTAATGGATTGTTGTGTTCTTCTCCATCACACCTACGAGCGTTCCAATACCAGCAGCAACAACCGACAAAACCGTACCGCATGGACAAGCAGTTCTGGTAATGGCGGCCCTTTAGTCAAAGCTAAAGGCAAGATGATGGTTTAGCACTTTCTGAGGAAGATATCGCTCCTCCCGCCGCCCGGGGAGACTCCATCATCGGAGACTCAAAGCGACCGCTCCCGACACCGTTGCCGCACCTACCAAGATCGTAGCCTACAAAAGGACAGCAATTTAACTCTTGAGCCTGGCTTGCTATCCATCGTGAGAAACCTTAGGACATACGAAGAGTCTACATTAGATTCTCGTTCAGAAATACCGCGATCGTCGCACCCATCTATAAGAGCACTTGGTTTGCTCCAACGCCACGATGCTCTCAAAGCCAGCTTTCAACTTGCACTTTTTCCATCACTTCGACCGGGTGAATTCTACTATGTTGATGGGTGGTGCTAATGCAATGCAGTGTAGGACACTGTTATTAGCTTATCGTGTAACGCGAGTGTGTACACAACGATGCTTCGCTCCGTTACATCGAGCTGAGATACCTTGCCGAGCTTCGGGAGTGCGGTCAACTCAAATTCGAATATGGAGAATCAAATCTAGCGCTCGATCGGCCTAGTAGTAACTCCATTCGGTGACACGGCAGCACAATCCAGCTCTTTCTGCACCCTTAGATCTTAAACATGATACTTTGTGGTGGAAGACCCGAGCAACAGCAGTACCAACCTTCGAGCGATTTTACCATATGCTAAGAGCCCTCGTCAGCTTCGTCTTTTACTTCTGTTATCGGAATCAATTTCAACATCTGCTTCGACGAAAATCTAAGGCATGGTGGTGTTTAAACCTTGACCATTCCGAAAGAAGTCCGACCCTTATTTTCGTGCAGAGGTGCAGAAAATAATGACCTTGTCGTGTTCCTTGATGGCAGGCTATTCCATGACTCTGTACATACTTCGGAAGTGACCCTTTCTATCGTCCAGGGCTCTTCGGAAGGACATTGGTGTTTTAATCTCAGCAGATCCCAGTAGTTTCCAGCAAGAATCGCCTACCCGATTATTGGGTTGAAAAAGTTGATGCGGCTGCCGAGGACGATTTGATCAGGCGTAATCGATGCCCTGAAAGGAAGTTCGCTTTTGGGCTATCAGTAACGAGTTTACGTCAAAGTCATCAACATCATTTCGTACAAGCGATATCTGGTGTTTTCCGAGTATCGAATTATAACGGGTATGGCGTTGTGCCGAATCGTCTAAGTCGAAGGCGTCCGTTGTCGCACCTAGGTCCAAAAGTCAGATGTCAATGTCGACCATGTGGAATACGTTCTAGATCAACAGACCTATATAGTTGGCTGTAACAACATCAAACATCTTATCGTCTAGGAGACTTCAATTTGCTTTAGCGGCATGATGCTGGTACTCAAGATCCTGCCCTTGTCTCGCATCCATGGACGACACTTGCTCAACCCATCCTTTCCGCCAAAGTTATCCGCATGGACTAACTCGCTGCTTATGTCACGTTCGCGGTTCTAGATTTACGCCAATCCATCTCTTTCTTATAAATCTCTCAACCAGAATTCATCTCTAAACTTATCATCGGCTTGCAAATACTTCCGCGACTCTGTTGGCGGCTTGTTCTCGGAAACCGGGGGTACTGGCGACAACTGGTCTCTGCAAAGCTGGGGGAACTTCCATGTCAGCAAGGCACCCGGACCATATTTTGCGCTATAGCCTAGACATGCTGTGTCTTACAGACGTGTAGATCACAGCAGTGGTCTTGTTATCAAAGTCACTGTGAGAGTCCTTACACCATTTATACTGCCGACGCGGAGGCTCGGTTTAGTGTCTACTTTGGTCGTTGCATGAGTTGCTTTGTCTGCCCAGATAATGTTTGCTGTAAATTTCGAAATGATTCAGGCGCAACATTTGGGATCGGCATGGTTCTATGGCGAGCCGGTGGCCCAATATTGTATATGTGTTGTTCGCAGCGGTCGACTGGATCTCGTGCGGCGGCGCCTGCAGGGATGGGAAAACTGCAAGAAAATATTGCTGTGTCCTGTGCCATCTGTCAATATCATGGTCAGGCAAAATGCGCATATACTCACAAAGGTATATGCCGATAATCAGCAGCCGCCTGGATTGATGTCGGGCATATGAGTATCTCTCCTCAAGTACGGTGGTTGTCTTGCTTCCACTTTATATTTCCAGACTTTCTTCCAACAGTTGTGAGTAGGGCCTCCCTCCGTTGGTCTCGTCTATTTGGGCATATTGAGGGCGCAGTAGTCATTGCGCTATTGTCAACAGATGCGGTGATTTCTGCGAGAAGCGTCGCCATGAAGCATCATTATAGTTGCCATTGACGGTTGTAAATTCCGGGTTATACTTTTCATCCATACTGGATCAATGTGGTCACAAAGCGATCCTGGAAGAGTAGCTGTTCATGCAGAGATATCGCTCAAGGCTGCGTCTCGTCAGTTGCAGTAAGGGAGGTTGCAACACTGAGACTGCCGATCGCGCAGAGGCAATCTCTTACCCACTTGGGCGCCGCAAGTATGCCGCCGTTCTTCGAGATCAGAGTGCGCGTGGACCTGGGTCACTGTTCTGCCTTCATCGTGCGACCCCGATAGATATACAGGCGTCTACGGCTGATGAAACCGCAGTCGAAGATGCCCTGAGTGTTAGTTTCTCCATATGAAAGGTATCTGCGAGCTCGCGGAAGGCCGCAGCATGTCCGTGTAACCCAGAATGGGTAGTGATGATACTCCTCATTGGCTGTCCTCCTCCGCGGCGATCCCACGAGCTTTATCAGAACGGTGTCAGGGATTGCAACTTCGTCTTAGTAGTATTACAAACACAGAGAAATTCGATCTAGGGACAGTTGTACGAGGCCTGAAAGTCTTGTTGGAGGTCGGAAGACAGAGGGCGGCAAACAAGTTCTACCCTCATGGATGGCCTCTTATGTCGCACGGGCCATCACAACTGAGAGAGCGCCGTGCAATAACACTCTTGCAATGAGAACAAGAACATGATGCTGAGAGTGTCTGTCAAAGTTCCGAGCTCTCCTAGCGAAGAGAAAAGGACTTGGCCAGGCGGCCGTGCCAGAAACCCCATGTTCAGCGCAAGACGGGCTGTGTCTAACGCTCTTTATTGACAGGAACAGTAATGCCTCAAGAGAAGTGCAAGACCAAATTTGTGGTTCAGATACTTGGCCACACATCACAGACAGAGCTGCTGTCAATGCAAGATGTTCTTATCTCCCAGGTCCGTTACCAGCAATGAAGGAGTTGCTCCTGAGTGCTCTACAGTGAGACATGATGCGAGAAGCTTGTCTTTGTGTCTTTCAAAAGCCACAGCGCCGACATATCGAGACCGCCAGCAACCGAGATACGATGCTCACGTTCCGTTGAACATTTGGACTGAAAAACTTGAGAGACTTTCAGGACAGTCTCTAACTAGCATACGCTTGCGATGATTCTGTTTTCCCATCAACACTTAAAACGAGAGCTCATACAAGATTCTTGATGACTATGATGCAGCTACTATGATGGTAGTACGGTTTTCGGACATGTCGCCAGTAAAAGAAAGAAGTCTTTTCTTCTTGCTACAGTAGACACAGAGGTAAAGCAGATGTGGTCTGAGCTACATCAAACAGTATCAATTCATAGTAGCTCTATACTGTTAGAGCCGCTCTTTATACCAATGAAAGGGCTGTACTCGACATGAGTTCTTAAGACGATCTATATGCGACTCTTTGAAGTTACAGCAGCCACACTCATTCTATTGTTCTTCTTTTCTAACAAGGCACCATCGATGCAGACACCTGTGACAGCATAGTATTCGTCTTGTAGGAAGTCTATATGTAGTTTCAGTAATGAGGTAAGGCCATGCACTAACGTACACCAAAAGTCGTAGAAGGATGCCGTGGTAAGGCTTCTATCAGACCCCCATGAGCTTATAGAGCTACCCGTAGGGGTGCTAACCTTCAGAATAACTAAATCTCGCAGCACAGGTCAAACTAATAAATTCAACATATGAGAAATGTTGCTCTTGTGCAAAGGCAAGCCAAAGAAATCACAGCAATGCAGCATATGATCCTGCATACCGACCCTGTCTTACTGCAGGCGAGACCCCCTCTCTATATCAGTCCCTTTCTTCTCAAATATTTCCCCTTCTGCCTGTTTCCTCTACCCCTTTACGCCTTGTATAGCCCGCTCTCTTGCCTTTTAACGCCGTATATCTCTTTTCCCATTGCCACACCCTCCTGTTCTTTTCTGTCACTGCCTCCTTCTTTCTGAACACCCAGTTTTCTCCCCAAATCTATTTGCCGTTCCCGTATCTTATCCCCCTCAAAGGAATGTCCCGGTCTCTCCTTACATCGATTCCGAAAAGCGTTCAGATCCACACCTTTCCACCCTTCAGCGATCCCAGAACAAGGGACTTCGCTAGCATCATAACCGCAGACATTCCTATCCTCTTGTAGGCCCTGGGGTTGCTCTTTTGTATGTTGTGATGCGGGGTGGAAAGGTGCCGCTGGGTCCGCGCCGTGTAGGTTTTGGCTGTATTAGGGTAGATGGCGGGTCGAGGTGCGGTGGGATACGGTTCAAAAGGTGGACGAGGGGAGAGGTAGGGGGTTCGTGAGAGCGTGGTAGTAACTGTTGAGAGGGCGGAGCGCGGTCGGTCTGGAAGATGAGATACCTATATCTCCCTACGTTCTCGTCAGCTTCGTATCCTTTCTTGTGTGTGTGTGCGCACACACGATTTGAGGACATACTTTTCTTCCTTGCCCCTTTTACTTCCTTCCTCGATTTCCAGTTTGGTTTTCCATCTGTCGCATGCACCTTCGTCGCTAAATATCTAACCTGCGACTGCACAGTTGCGGAGAGGTATCTCTTTTGCTGTTGTGTGCAACAGCGCCACCTTTTGATTCGCCAAATGCTGTGACCCCATACCGAGTTTCTGGTATACCCTTATGCCACAAAGACTAGCCCTGCTGGTTGTATCTTTGCGCTCGCCATAGTTATATTACCACACTCCAGTAGGGTGTTTTCCTTGGTGCCAACCATGCTTGCTGTCGCAGATTGACAACATGGCTTCGAACGCTTCGATCGGCATGAGTTGCTTGATTCTAGAACATGCCGTTAGCTGCTTGTCCATGTAGTTCTGATATGTCCAAACTCCCGTATGCTTGCTCAAACATGCAGTGACACTAGCCGGCTCGTCGCAATCGCTTGCTCCAAATATTCTGTGCCGTGCTGTTGATAGGGCTTCTTCTGATTCATTCTGACATCTGAATGTTTATGTGGTTATCATATGCTGTCCGATAGGTCGCTGGTAGTATATTGTTCGCCGTTCGATGAAGAAGTAATCGCAGGGCAGACTCAGGGTCCTGGATTTCTTTCTTGGTGTTGGAGAGTATAATTACAGAGGCTTTAGGAAAGCCTCTGTCAAATCTCGCAGTTTGAAGCGTCTCATGGTATAACGGTATTACTATGGACACAGATATTAGTCAGAAGGACGCATTCTAGCAGTGACACAGCCAGCTTCGCGGTAGTGTGCATCAAGCAGAAGTTACCTTACAATGGAGAAGAGAACAGAGGGCTCTTCTAGTAGTGGTGCGGATACGCGCTTGCACTGGCTGTCTTCTAGAATTCCAAGTTCAGACACTTGGGCATCCTGTGTTTGATGCTAGGTCTTGGCACAGCTTGCTGCGGTAATAACAGTGCTCCATTCCAACGATGCAATCAGACAAACAGATATCGAAGTTCAAAACTCCTTGTGTTGAGGTTTCTGAGATTACATTAGATACCTGCTTCTGGTGTTTCATCATCCTTACGGGTTTCCAGGTCAGCAACATCTTCACAACCTTTCTGTTTACTGATTGTTACGGTACCCCCATCAGCAGCTTACACCTTATTGAAGACTTCTGTTTATTTCTGATAATATAGGCAGTGAACTCTCGTCGAGCGACCCGAATATTGACCGTAACCCCCCTTCGCGAGCGCGCGCTCCTTAACCGACTTCGACGATGGCGATGGATAAAATGAGAGATGCCGATCTGTATACCCACGCATGCCTTCCACAAACAATACAACCCAAAAGCTCAGGGCTTTATTGCCCCAGGGAAGCAGGCATACTTAGGGGGAAATAAGATTCAGTCTGAGGCTGAAGCTTGATGCCATGATGCTGTCAACCCACACGGTTGGCGTAACTATCAGTACGAATATTCGGCAGATGCAGGGCGACTGGCATTAATGGAAAGACTACGATGGAGATAAGGAAGCTTTGGTTAGCATAAACAGGTCGCTGTCTTAAGCCCCGTGCCAAAGAGAGATACTGCATATGTTTAGGTTTATCAATAGCGCATACCAGCATGACCGTAAACTTGTTTTCTTTACAGTGAGCGAACTTGGATATCAATCAGGTCTAAGAATCATAACAATTAAGCACACAGCGCAAACTGTTGTACTAGCCACATCTCGTGTCAACGCCATTCGTGTCTATCTATGCTATTCCCTCTTCTGTTGCAAAATTCGGCTAAGCTCTCAGCGCACTTGTTTGTCAAATTGCACACACACTCACGCAAGTTTTCACGCACGGCAAGTCACAGCACTGAAAAATAGAGCAGAAAACACAGTATCATTGATCTATATACCAATGTACCCAACTTGTTCTCGAAGGTCACCACACAAGAGCATGTCGCCTTCTTTTTGAGATGGGATATTGATCTAGGCCACTATACTTGGAGACAATGGTAATTGAAGTACCACATCTCTACTTAATCAGATGGCCAAACACAAAGCACAAAGACTTGTGTCAAATCTCGTACAGGTCCTACCTAGTGTCTCTCATCAAGTATGACCGATGAGCGTCGTTGCTGTGCGGCAGCTGTGGTGATTCGGGGTTGGCGGAGGAAATCTGCAGTATGTTACTAACTGAAAGGAGAAAAACGAAAGCGAGTAAACAAAGCCAATGAGTGAGTAGATCTCACTCAAAGTACTCTCAAAGTAAGTCATGTTATCTTCATTTGAAGTCTGCGTTGAAAACTACAATTTTTCCGTTCATCACGGAGTGTTGATAGGTCGCTCCAATGTGTAAGCAGTGAGGGGAATAAAGGAAGACTCAGCTTGATATTACTATGCAGTGTAGTGGCTATTGTTTTGATGGTGTTTATTAATAAAAAGCCGAGTTTGTGTGTCTCTTGGACATCTGGCGGACTTGCAGTGCGTCAGTGATGTACAGAAGAGGCGCTTGGTGGATCTGTGAGTCAGTGAGCTGTCCTCAGTTGTGTGCTCGTGATACAAAAGTATCGTTATCATGCGGAAGTCAACAACTACAATTGTGGTAAAGACAATCATCACTGGACGCGGTGTTGATGTGGGAGAGATAGTAAGGGGTGAACTCAGCTTGGTATGGGGAACAGAGGGGGACAGAGTGCCTTTGTTGAGCCTCACAGAGGATTGGATTTGAGTGTTGGAGAGTTCGTAGGAAGTGAGTGAGGTGGTTTTTATAGTGAGCATTCATACAGTGACTTGAAAAGCGGGGCGTTGCGTGGTGGTCGCCGGCTCTGGAGCAAACGCACCTTGCGCACTGGTGCAATATATTCTTGAAATTGACACCAAACAATACAGCAGACACGCAAACTCTATCACAAATTCTATCACAGATTCTATAGATATGCCTATGAACCGTCCAAATATTCGAGGAATAGGCCGTCCTGTTGGCCGTCAAGCTCGCCGAACTCGTCGAGGCAACTTGCAGCCATCATGGACTGCTCTACCTCCCTCTACGCGAGTTCCGCCTCCGCCTCCAAGTGATCCCCCATCTTCGTCTCGCACTGATTCCCCTCCACCACCTCTTCGCATCATACCAATGGGATTGGCAAGAGAACTCCAAGAAGACATTGATAGAATCTGGTCCAGCCTCTCCCAGAGGGCACTCTTGATCACTTCCTTGATGCGGGCTGGCAATTCGGATTTCGCAACCGTCAATCGGCATATTCAAGCTTACATTTTCGAGTTTCATATATATCTTCGAGCAAGCAGTGACGTGAAAGTCGCTGAGGAGCTGGAACGAAACTTCTACCAGTGGTGGAGTACCTTGAGCCCTGTAAGTCTATCCCAGACGTAACCTGGAGACAAAACCACCCGTAAGCTTACTGACTGTCACTGAAGGCTGAGCAACAGGAGCGCCTGTCTCTGGCCCAAGACATGGCTCCACGGCGATGGCCAGCAAAGGCTTGGTTGTAAACCAAAGGTGATGGCAAAGACAACAACGATTGGGCTCCAGCGACGCACACCATTGGAGTCACTCTCAGGTACGTCTAACCTCCTACTGTCTCACTCCCCATCTCCACCTCCGCCGCGATTTTCTCGCTCCCTCCCCGTGCTTCTCCTATAAGCACGGTGGCACGCAGAATCGCAAGAGCAAACACATCCTTTGCTATCCTACAGTCTGGCACCCGCTTTCATATTTCTTGAATGCGGAGTCCAAGCGTACGGGTAGAGAAAGATCATCGCTTTTCACTGTGCTGTAGTGATTGAGACTATTATCCTGTAGTAAAGCCAAAGCGATGACATTTTTGCCCATTGTTTTCAAGTTGATACGTGAATACAAACAAGAAGCTAACGACGTACATTTACTTAAGCCTTCTTAGCTGCCGCCGCATCGTCCAGAACCCCAAGCACCCCCCCCCCCGACCGCACCTTCCACCACAACCCCCCTTCATCGATATATACCCCGCTATTCACTGTTTCTGCACCTTATACCCCGCACGCTTAGACCTTTTCTAAGCCACATCCACCCCGAATGTCGGATCTTCTCAATGGGCCACAGTACCCTACTGTCGTCAGCTGGTAAGCAAGACAAATGAGAAGATATAGTCACTTAAAAAGGATGGGCTTCAGATTTTGATTTTCTGTTTTTTACTTATGACCACTTAATAGAATATCTTCTGCGTTGGCTCGATACAACATGTAACTGACATGACTAAGTGATTCAAATTACTTCTGCACCTACCTGGGACATCATTGTGAAGGCAATGTAGCAATCAGATTCGTACACTGCTCCACCCATATACAAGCAAATAGCTTCATGCTCAATCTTTTTCCAACCAATCTGCAGCACTGTCGATGGCCTTGGTAACGATGCCAACCCAACGTTTGGTAGCCGCCTCGTCACCCTCTCCGATAGCTTCTACTATTCCAGGAAAGGTCGCGCCCGAGTAGCCAGTCCACTTACCTGGTGCAAAGACCACGTGCTTGAACCAGCTTCGTCCGTCAAGTCCCTCGGGAAACAAGAACTTGCGCTCCAAGTATTTGTACTTATTGTTGACTGCGCGAATAGCGACGAAGAGTTGGAGCTTTTTCCAAGGTTGCCACCAGGGGATATCGTCGATGAGGGAGTACTGAAGTTCGAGATCGGCAGCTCTTTCGTCGTGAGCTACAGAGGCTTCGAGAAAATGAGATACTGCATCATCAAGAGGTTGCCAGCTTTCGAATGATCTCTTATCTGGAGAATCCACTTGTGCTGTACGTTTGGCGGCTTGGACGTACTTGCTCAGGCCGAGCGCGTAGTCTGTAGCATTCAACTGAAGGACAGGCGAGTCAACGAGCTTGGCGGCTACGAGTGCCCAGATCTTTGATATGGTGGCGTGATACTCGAAATCAGCATCGCCGTATTTTTTCATCCAGTCGAAAGAGTCGTAGTTGCTGTGGTAGTGGTAGACTGCAGACTTGGCGTCAAAGCCAAAGCCCATGTCAATCGACGGGATACCAGCAAAGTCTTGAAAGGCCGTGAAGTCGCTGCCGGATCCCATTGTCTCGATCTTCTTATCCCATACGTTGTATACTGACTGGCCAGGTACGGTCTGGTTAGGAGAGGCAACCATCTGAACTAGGTTGAATTAGCCCTGTCCAGTCAACAGAGCATTAATGTGTACTTACTGGCTTCCTCAACTACCCTGCTCAACAGCGGTGCAGCCGAAAGCTTGAAGTCTGGCCCATTCGTACCAACGTCAACATTGAGGTATGCGACAGCTGAGGCAGAAAGCCAGGGCAAGTATTCCTCCACCCATTCTGTACTTCCAACCAAACCGTACTCTTCGCCATCCCAGCTCGCGAATACGATGGTTCTCCATGGCTTCCAGCCAGCTTCCATCGCAGCACTGAAGCTTCGGATCACTTCATTGAGAGCTGCAGAGCCGCTATTAGGATCCCCTGCGCCTCCGGCAATCCACGCATCCCGATGATTTCCCAAGACAATGACTTCATCGCTGATCGTGCCGTTGACAACTCCAATCACATTCCACAGCGGTGTTGTAACGTACTCCTGCTCGTTTACGAGATTCAGGACAACGTCATCTGGAGACGGTCCAACATTGTACTCCACACCCTTGTAGTCCAAGCCACCGCCGTGCCAGTGTTCGTTGAAAGATGATGCTTTCGGACCATGCCCATTGAGAGCCTTAAGGAGAGGGAGGGCGTCGAGGTAGGAGATAGGTAGAGATGGAATATGGGGCATAGCGTGATCGACCGGCTGGCGGGGACAACCAGGCTTTGAAGGGTAGCCAGGGGTAGTTGGGTCACCTGGGGCAAAACCTGAAGGGGCCACAGCATTAGCAAAGCACTGGAAGAACAAGGCTCAACTTACTCAAGAACTGTACGCTTCCTCGTTGGACACTGCTGGGCTCTCTGGCTGGACCGTCTGGATAACATGCGACGCCGTTCTTCTCGGTGACCTCACCATCATCGCCAGGATCGCTGTACATGACCACGCCAACCATACCCAACTCTTGGGCACGCTTGACCTTCAGGCCACGGAAGACACCACCATACTTTGCCAACGCAATCTTGCCTTCTAGACTGACGTTTGCTGCTTTGAGTTCCTCAAAATCCTTGTATGTGCCATAGTTGACGAAGACGTATGGAGCCGTAACATTTCCTGAAGCGCTGTATCCGTGGAAGGTGGGTACTCGGTCTGCAAGTTGGCTTGACTTGTCTTCGTCTAGGACATCTTCTTCCAGCCGCGCTTCGTACGTGACCTTCCATACGTCCTCTGAACTAGCGGAAATATCCTTTTTCTCGTGCCCGGTTACAATCCTTTCCATCAGAGCCAACCGGTGACCTTTTGGATAGTTGATGTACACTTCATAGTCGACGATGGTGCTAGCGACTCCCCACTCCTCCCATCGTTCTCTTGTCCATAGTGCTTGGCTAAAGTTCTTTCCGGCGAGATGTGGCCCGCTGGTATAGTACCTGCTCCAGTATTCCGCCTTTTCTGCACTTGGTGTCTCAAGCAGAGTCTTTTGTAGGTCGTTAAAGTCTAGTGCCGTCTTGCGTGCCCATCCTTCAGGGACTTGTGAAGCAGACGAGGACAAGAATGCCGATACTCGTGATACAGAAGCTTCGTCGTCTTGGGTAGGAGGCGCAATGGCGAAAAAGAAGATGGCAGCAAGTCCACCAGCGATTATTGTCGCGCTCAGGAAGGTAGTGCAGAAGAATCGAAGGCGATGGTGCGGGTAACGGTCGCGATGGGGGCGCACATCGACGCGTTGAATCAATGGACTTCTTTCGTCGGCCATGGCTATTAGCTTTTCATTGCTCGCCAGGAGCTTCGTATACAAGAAATGATGAGTCTTCAGTACCTAACCAGAGGTTTTGGAGATGATAAGGCCAACTCCACTCAGCAAGCTATCGCGCTGTTTCGGCCCTCATGGCGTCACCTGCCTGAACATCTTATCCGCTCGTATCTTAGCGCGCATCTTCCGCCAGGGGTGCAAAGAGCCGCGGCATCTACATGCATATTGAAGCTGCAGGCGACTACAACAAAATTTGGACATATCTCATTTTTGCTGCATCTTCATTTCATCGTCTGCATAAGATGAAGTTGGTCACTTTGATGATGCTATTCCAATGAGCAGGGATGAGTGCCGGCATTTACACACACAGCGATTCAGAAGCAGCCAATCGTTGAACGAATACAGCTGCTCACCGTGAAGTCGATTATCATCCACATGAATTTTTGGAGTGGTCCCTTAATTGTATCCAGGCCTTCTTTTTGTTGTTTTGGCTGCACTTTAGCCATCTAGTTGGATTACACAAGGCCAATCTCAGCACATGCAGCGCTCTGTTTCTTTTGACATGGAATCCTCAAAATCACTTCCAAAAGCTCGACCTGTTTTAGAAATTCGGCGATTTGAATGTCTGTTCTTCCAAAACCTCCTTGAGTTATTCAGCAGAGTACTGGTATTCAAACCCTTATTTGCCTTATCACTCGATTAACAATAACTCTTACAGACTTTGAACTGAGTAATGAGAGCCATTTTCACTGTACCTCCACAACTGATGGGTATTACAGAAGATCAATACACAATATGCAACTGCACGCGTGAACGTGCAGTACTAGATGAAGCTCTGGAAAAAATATAATTACATGCAACGGACGAAGTAGAATGGGAAGTGGATATACAAGAATCAAGTGTCACTGTTGGCGTGGAGATATCTAGAGCGCTTTACATGGCCTAATACCCGCTCTGCTGAACCAAAAGACTTTGACTTCCCAAGCATTCTCTGTAAGGATTCATTGGCAGCATGTATCAGTTCAAGACGATGCTGGGTCCGAATCAAGCCGTAGACACTGCACTGAAAGAGCAAAAGGAATGGTATGCACATAGAGGAGTTGGGGTTCACATGTTTCCTGATTTTCTCCGAGTGTCTAATCTTAACCTGTCATGTTCACTGGCCCTTGACTAGGCTAAAAAGTGAGTGCAAAAAGCGTTTGCAAGTGCTAGTCAGACATGTCGTTTACCCTTCACATCCGCTTCTACCTCCATTTCCCTCACACATTACCATCCCCACCATCACAAAAGGCAAAAAGCACGTCAACAAGCCCACATTCAACAAGAACACCTTCCACAACTATGAAATCCACAAAGACGTCTATATCCGCCCCATCATTGGCTGCTACATCAACTGCAGAAGCGCCTCCACGCGCTGCAGCTCCCGCCTTCACCATGAGCCGCGCCGACGCGTGCCGCAAACAGCAAATCTGCAGGAGACTCGACAACATCTGCATTAAGGTGATCTTCAGATCCAGGGCCTTTACCGATGTCAGCCACAAGTTCTCCCGCATGTGCTTCAAGAAGAAGTACAAGCCCTACGTGGACTTTGACCCCGAAGTCAACTTGGCAATGCTCACGATCACTTGCGAGCACGAGCGTGAGAAGCTAGAAGAGGTCGTCAAGATGCAGCTCGAGGTGGCAAGGCAGGCACGCCTGCTCTGCTCGGCCGAGGCCAAGGAGAAGAGGCTTGATGCCGCGTACTGGAAGCTCGTCAACAAGTACAAGAAGGGTTGAGGATGGGGTGGGATCCTGCTTCACGGATACTACGATGCCTTTTTTTCTTCTTCTTCTTCTTCTTCTTCTTCTTCTTCTTCTTCTTCTTCTCCTTGTCTTCTACTTGGGGCCGCCTTGCCCTTGACAGAGGGTTTGGCTTGTGCCTTACATACATGTATCAGGGTATCTGGGTAGGACGGTGGTGTTTCTTTCTCCTCGACGAGCATGAATAATGCCGCTATGCTGCGAGCTCGGCAGCGTTATTAAAACGAGCCTCAACCATCCAATGGTACTTCTCATCCCCCACGTGTCAAAGTAATATTCATTCTGTTGTGATGTTGTCTTCAATCCTTCACTGGTGCTAAATGCGATCTCAACCACGATAACAAGGCCGCATACCCTAATTCTTCCTCACAAATACACATAGTATAGTAACCAATCACAATCACATGCATGTCAAAAAAAGAATCTTTGTGGCGAAAAGGTATATGTTCAGAGCGCTATGCTACAAAAAAGGGTATGTACTATACACAAAGAATCGAAGGCACTCGTCGTATCCAACGAACGAACGAACCTCAAAAGAATTTCCATCACGTTATCTCATCGCCGTGACGAATGATAAGCCATCCTGAAAACGCTTACAGGAAAGCGCGAGCGTGGCGGCGGGCCTTGCTAGCAGAGCTGCTGGCCTTGCCCTCGAGCCAAGTGATGAAGGTGTCGAGGGTGAAGGTCTCGGGGAGGTTACCGCTTGAAGGAGCAGTGGAAGGAGAGGGCTTCTGAGCCTCGGGAGTGACAGAAGCAGCAGGAGCAGACGCGCTCGGTGAGGGAGCAGAGGGCGAGCTGGAGGGGGTGGATGAAGGGGCAGGCTTGGAGGGGGCAGGGGTGGAGCCGGAGCCGGAGCCGGAGCCAGCGCCCATGGCAGGAGGACCAGGGACGACGTAGCTGTCCAACTTGCTTTGGTAGACGTCAAACTTGATACCGGGGTCAGTGGAAGTGTAGAGCTTAGTGCCAACAACACCCTCGGGCTTCTCGGTACCACTGCCGGTAACCTCAATGTTGACACACTGGGGGTAGTTCTGGGCACCGTTCTCCTGGCCAGCGGCGTGGAGCGCAATGATCTCATGGCGGAAGACGTACTTGCCAGCGGCAAGGTTCTCGGGGACAGTGGTGGTCCAGGTGTTGTTGTTGGCAATCATCTTGACGGCAGCCCACTCGCCGTTCTCGTAACCAACACCCTCAATCTTGAACCACTTAAGGTCCTCCTTCTTGACAGCCTGAATGTCGCCGGTGTAGGAAGCAGCGTAAGTGAGAACAGGACCAACATGGGATGCGGGCCAGGTGTTCCAGTGGAAGTCGATCTTGCCACCAGCGGCGATCTTGCCCATGGTGTCTGAGCTACCCTTGGGGCTACCGGCCTTGTGGCAGATGATGTCGCCAGTGCCGAACTTTGATGGCTCTACAAAGCCATTGTCGAGGTTCTCAGCATACCAGCCAAGGTGCTCAGGGACCTTGCCGCCTTGCTGCATGGCATAGTAGTATTCAATAAGGTAGCCCTGCTCGTAGACACCATCGAGGCTGACACCAGTGAGGGAGCCGTGGGCAGTGGCGGTAGCAGCAAGAGCCGCAATGGCAGTGATGGTGGAGGCGAGAGTCTTGTACATTGTGGTAGATTGAGATGATCTGGGAAAGGTTGAAGGTGTTCGATGGAAATGAATGTTCGATGGGAATGAAAGAATGTCTGCCGGCTTCACACAGTGAACGGACTTGATGAACGAATGTGCAGGAAAGAAGGGACGGGTATAGAAACCAACGAATTGAAGCTGTAGCGATGAAGGTACCTTGCCATTGGGGTGCCTCAGGGCTCTATTTATCCAGTTGAGACCTGGTGCCCGGCGGCCTGGAACCCACGCCATAGCATGAGTGACTCGTGGACGAATGTCCGGCACAACGGCACCAAACCAAAACGACCAAACAGAGCCTCCACCTGGTATTGTTTTGATCGCCATATTTCCACTTTGGGCCTGACAAGCGACATTAGCAGGATGCACAGGACTCCACGCGCAAGCAGCAAGACGCAGCCATGGAACGGCAACGCATGGGTATGCCATCATATGCTGCAGATGATATGATTAACATGCATAGGGATGAGTCGGGTGTCCCGGAGAATTGGTAGTTCTGGTCTCAAGCGAGCGGGTCTAACCTGGCGGCATGAAGCTGAGTAGCCACAATGTAGCCAGTGTTTTGCCCGTGCATATGGGCGTTAGCCAAGCGCTTGTTTGTTGGTGCCAAAGAAGATGCCGAGCAGGGAGGCATTGATCGTGGCGTCTGTTGGTGGCGCTACTGATGGGCCTGGCATCTTGACATCGATGAACGGGAGACTTGGTGTTCATGCATTTGCCGGAACGTTCCGCCACCAACATGAGCAACCGTCCGGTATAGAGTAGTAAGACTACTCCTATCCAAGCCAAGCCTTTGGTTTTACCACTGGATTGCGTGCTGCAAACACACGCGCCTTCATCAATTCAAAGCCTAAGTGTAAGTAAGTAGTCGCCTCGAACAGCACGCGCGGAACGGCCATGCACCCCTGACAACGAACATAATCCTGTTGCCCCACAGCTGTGCCGCTCTGTTCCTGACCTCGCTTGCCAACAGTATTGTTTCAAACATGAAACAGTGGATTTTTTTGCCTACTACTAGTGCACCGGCGACAACTTCTCTGTTAAGAATCGCCCGCATTCAACTGACCAGTCGAAACATCGTCGGCGAGATTGGAGTTGGACGCGGTGCCGGCGGTTCGGTCAGTGACTGCGCTCTCGAATCCCAGACAGCATCGCCGGTGCTGCGCCGCCGTCTTTCATGCGTTGCTTGTTCTTAATCTCTTTAGCCGTCTTTCAGCCGCTGAGGCGCCGTTTGTAGACGTTTCCAATATAGTTTTCGAAACGGGCGGGAGTTGAGTATGGCAGTAATCAGTGATCCCCCGCCTACCAGGACCAAATGTAGCAAAACTTTCACGGAAAACGGAGACACATGCCTCGAGCTCTGCTTACACTGCAGCTTCCTCCAAGTCCAATAGTGATGAATCACATGCTGACTTCTCTTGGTGCCATCTTCATCCAGTCGCCACAAGGAATGCCAGGTTCCCGTTCCTTGTGTCATGACACCATGCCAGAGAGAAGACAACATTGACGTACCGAGCTTTTAGACCTAAAGATGCATGTGCAAGGGGGGGAGCCTTGCACAACTTTGTCATTCCCGCAAACGCACATGGGCGGCATGCAATATTGGAGTATCCTTACCGTTAACACACAAGCACTACTTGTTCGGCGTAATGTTTCTGATAAATAAGTAGCCATCTTCGCAGTACGTACGCTGAACGTAAGCAGTGAGAGCGAGAGAAACAAGGACAGGCCATTGAGGGAATTTCGCTGGTTTAGATTTACGAAGGACGCTTTCATTGACTTGCAGTCTACTCTAGCCATGCCTGAATGCCCCCGACCATTAGCACAGCGATTCCCAATACCCATTGCGCAACTCCAAATGCACCCTGCACGTCTTCCTTCATAATCGTCCACAGCGCGGCAAACACTGCACTACTCAGGCCACAAATACCCACTGTAAACGCCCAAACACGCTGGGCCAGGAATCCTTCCACAAGATGAACACCCCACCCCATGCCGAACTCTAGCCGCTGACGCCGCTTTGGACTACGTAGATACGTTACCAGCTCACTGTCATAATCGTTTGGATGCTTAAAAAGATGAAGAAGATAGGTGCTGCCGACAGGAGGGAGAAGGTCATTTGGCTCAAACGTATACGGATGCTGTGATGCTCCCTGAGATTTCTCCGGGCCTCCAGCTGTAGACACTGAAGACGTCGCAGATTTTGGAGGCATAGATGGCGCGGCACGAATGTCAGCAAATCGATTACGATGAACTTCGAATTGTACAAACTCGATAGTCGTTAGCCCACGCAATCGTGTCCAGTTATACCATCGGCGATGTAGCTGGTCGTAGTGCTCTCGTAGGGAAAGTGCTAGGTCTTTATCGCTTCTTATTCGGCATTCGTTGACGTCGAGATGCACGATTTTGGGCGTAAGACGCCCCTCGTTTGCGCAGGTGAGAAGCCACGATTCCTCGGCATAATTAGGCATGCGAACGCTGAATGCGCTGTCGGCTCGCACACGGGACGGGTTGTATTTTGATGGATCACTGCCTCTAGACCATGGAGCAGATCCACCGTATGTAGACGATGGCGTTGCCAGGGTTGAAGCTCGACTAGAAGAGTCGAAGATAGAGGACGTGGATGACACTGTACTGCTCTGGCTGGCAGGGCTTTGATAAGTGTGCACTCTCGGACGGTTCAAGTAGGCTTCTAGAAGTCGGGCTGCATTCGGTCGTTGCTCAATGAAGTCATCGTAAAGTGACTCTCCACATGACTGCAGAGTATCAGTATAGCTAATCGTAATTAGGAGATTAACACTTACACAAGTCCATCGAACGCGAACATGCCCTCTCTGAACGGGCCGCTCAGGACCGACAACGTCTCGAAGCAGTTTGAATCCTTCGTATACCTTGTCTGACAACGCGCCAAATGCGAGGGCCCAGTACATCAACGCTGGGCTGCGCACTCCACTAGGTGCTGATCTGATCTCGGTTTCCGAAGGCAACATTATATCGCCAATGCAATCTTCGTCTACCGACTCTACAAGGCGGTGCACAGTAGGGTCTTGCGTATCCGCAATGCCTTGATCGCCATTGCCTGGGTCCGAAACATCATCACCCAAAGCTCTCAAAGCTTTTCTAAGCACTTCCGAATGGCTCGCTTCTTGCAATTCAGGCGAGGATGCTATATCATTATCATACACCTCACCCGGTGAATTCGATGAGGATTTATGTTTTCGCACTTTTGGTGGCCCTTTCCGTTGAGTCACTGGGGATACGTGGGCGGATTTTGTTTTGGGTACGTTAGTTTGTAACCGCAATCCATACTTGGACTTTACGGGTACTTGGAGATCGTCTGCAGAAGAATGGCGGGCATTTCGAGGTTTTGTTTTACCGGTATGTCGTACTGAATTTTGCCATGCCCCATTGTCTTGGAAATTTCGGTCAGAATCCTTGGACTTGCGAGGTGATAGTCGTTGACATTGCCGCACATTGGCCGAGCTCGTGCCAAATTCATCAAACCAATCTTCGGTTTCAATGGTAGTTGAATTAGAGCGATTCTTGATAGATTTGTGAGCGTCCGACCGTTTAAGGTTTATGTTTGCGGTTCGGCAGTTTATACGGGGACGAGCCTTCTTTTCAACCCTTTTCCTAACTGGTCCAACAAGTGATAGGCCCCGGGTAGGTGTTTTCACAATGCTGGACACTGAACCTGATCGGGTAGGAATCAAGGACTCGCCATAGGTCTGTTCTCCATCCACATGCCGATCCATTGGGCAAAGATCAGAAATCAGGGTTTCCGCATCGCTCATTACTTCTTCAGTAGTTGAATTTTGTACCAGCCGACTCCGTTCCAACAGCCTCGCATATGATTCACCATTTGAATCAGGTCCAAGAGCAACGGAATCTTGCGGCCGCCTGATGCCATCTTCATTGGAAGTACCGATTTCGAACACATTGGGTCGACCAGCAGGACTTGTAGTATTAGTCGGCGCAGATGACGGCACAGAGTGAAGTTCGGCTGGCAAAATTGCAGAGTCAAGCTCAGAGATGTTTGCTCGGGATCTGGTGGCGTCTGAACCCAGGTCTACTTCAGCAATCTCATCCGAGTCTGTGGCGGAGCCCTTTAAGAGCCGAACTACGTAGCCCTTTCCTTTCTTCTTGATCTTGGCTTTGATTTCAGATAGACGCTTTGTCTGTGTGGACATTGTCGAATCACTTCGAGAAAACGATACATTCCAATCTGGTACAACTTTGTTGAGAAATTCAGGGGGCACATGGTCTAAATCGGCCCAGCCCTGCTTCTCCGAAAGCGGTGTCGTAGGTGGACTAGATGAATCTCTCCTAGAATTTGTGTCATCCTTGGTAGCGCTATTGACCGTGTTTAGAGGGTTGAAGAATGCATTCAAGGGCAATCCATCTGGTGGTTGAAGCTTTGCACCAATGTCCAAGACGAGCTGAAACCGGCCTGGATTCTGGGCATCTTCCTGGAGTTTCAAAGTAAATGGCACAGACTGCGTCTTTTCATACTGTGGAAGAGGAGTATCGCGTCCTAGGTAGCCAGCCTCGCGCTCATTGGTCGTTCGTGGAGACTGGTCGAAGCGCAGTGGGACCGGGGAGGCTATTGTGGAAGCCTGGCGCAATGCGCTATCAGCTATCAAACGTTCTTACATGAACTGCTATTTTCCAGCCTTGCAACGGCAATAAAAAGCCATTCTGTCAAAGCGCAGTCGAGAAGTGGACTTACCATGTTGGCATAGTGTTTCCAGCGGAAAGCAGGAACAGAAGCCTGAGAGGCGCAGAGAAGGGTGAGTTACTCACATTTTTGACCGGTGAGCACTACAAGCGAGTGGATGGTGAGAAGGCAACAGGCAGCTGCTGCGGCCGTTCGTGCACTGCCACCACCTCCTGCAGTGTGACGGACGACGCTGCTATGTTGCAAGGCTGATTGGAGATTTCCACAAGACAGGAGCCTGTTGAATACAGAGTACCTTCCGCATCAAAATGCCTGGTATTCTTGAACATGTTTAGCTTTTCTGCATCCGCTATTGTACAGGCCTTGCAAACTTGGCATATGAGCGAGTTCCTTGTTGTGCGACGCCGTTTTGCCGTGACCGGCTGAATTGCGAACGCCGAAAAGTCGTGGACAAGGTAGAGGCGCTCATGATGATATCAAGCTGCATGTGAGATGAAACGGGGCAGCGGCAGAGACTATGCGCAAACAAAGGAACAGTCAAAAAAAACGAGACGACGTTGAGATATGCTTCGTGGCTGCCAGAACGGTGGACAGACAGTCGTATCGCTCCTTCCCGCCTTCGCCTTCGCCCTCGCCCTCGCCCTCGCCAACGCCAACGCAACAATACCAACACCAACACCATACGCCATGGTCCAAACCTTGCTGCCCTGATGTAACCGTCTTTTCACGACCTCTTCGGCATAATAACTTCAGTTATTCCAGGCACCAAGGATTTGGCTAAACTAAGTCTGCAATTGCTTGATCATGTGCGCTTGGTCGACTGCTCACCTAGTCCTTAGACGGCTTCTCTTCCGCACCTCGGCACGCTTCCGACATGGCTATTTGCTCAGTTCAGCACACAAACTTGCATGGCTCGGTCCATAAACCACCGGCTTCCCCGCAATAACGGACGATCCCTCCTGTCCACCATTTCTCCGTCCTGCGGCCTCGAGATTCCCCGCCATTGGGAAACGTGGGATGGACGCGAGTCAAGGATATGCACCATGTATCCTAGGGTGACCATGACGTTAAGGGACGTGTTCCGTGCTTTTGGTCTGTTCAAGCGCCAGGAACATGGCCCAAAGCGGATGTTTTCAACAAGGACAGCCGTTATTATTGTGAGAAGTAAGCATTGGCGATGCTTTATATAGCATTGCATGTTCCCTCTCGCTTTCTGCCCATCTTGCAACAGCTCAAGCCGTCAAGATGCGTCTCTCAACCCTTTTCCTGTCATTGATTGGCGTGGTCTCCACCACTGCCTCTGCGCTTCCTAAACGCCAGACCACACAACCCACCTTCTCCCGCAATGTTGTCTTCACCCCTCCGAGAAATGCTGGCTGGACTGATCCAAGTGTCCTCTATGCCCGCAGTGCACAGCTTGCCGACGGCTCCCTACTCGCAACTTGGGAGAATTATTCCCCCGAGCCACCCAAGGTGTACTTTCCCATCTTCAAGTCTTCCGATGGCGGCCTTACATGGAGGGAAATTTCGCGCGTCCAGGATACCCAGTATGGCTATGGTCTGCGGTACCAGCCCTTCATCTACGTCTTACCCGAGAGCATTGGCGGCTTCCCGGCCGGAACAGTTCTGGTTTCAGGCTCAGCCATCCCCAAGGACCTCTCCAGCACCCATATTGAACTTTACGCATCTCGAGACTCTGGACTGACCTGGACCTTCGTCTCTCATATTGCAGCCGGTGGTGAAGCTCGTCCTAACAACGGCTTGACACCTGTCTGGGAGCCCTTCCTGATGTTGCACAACAAGAAGTTGATCTGCTACTACTCGGACCAGCGCGAGAACGCCACTTACGGCCAGAAGATGGTCCATCAGACCACTACAGACCTCAAGACATGGGGCCCAGTTGTCAACGATGTCGCATACTCCAAGTACACTGACCGCCCAGGCATGCCCACCGTCGCCAAGCTGCCAAACGGACAATTTATCATGACTTACGAATACGGCGGTGGTCCTGCTATCCCCAACTCCTACCAGTTCCCCGTCTACTACAAGATTGTGTCCGACCCCGAAAAGTTTGGCCAAGCCCAAGGCATCAGCCTCAAGGCCACTGACGGCACTATTCCCAGTGGCTCGCCGTACGTAGTGTGGAGTTCGGTCGGTGGCGCAAATGGCACAATTATTGCGAGCGCGCACAGCGGTTCGCAGGTCTTCATCAACAGGGGTCTTGGAAAGGGCAACTGGATTAAGATCGACACACCTGAGGCCAATTCTTACACAAGGCACCTTCGCGTACTCAAGGACCCAACCAAGCTGTTGCTTATGGGAGGAGGACAGCTGCCACCTAGCACCACCAACTCAATCACCGTTACCGTTGTTGACATCAGCAAGTGGTGATTGTGCGATGTGCTGTGAGGATTCTATGTACATTCTTCGTTATATTTTGGATCCCTACTATAATCACAGATCATTATGAATACCATAAGACTACATAACGATAAAAGATAACGGCCATATCATAGTTTAGTGAATATGACACCATAGTGAGCTTCCAAATTTTGCCTTTGCCTATTTTTGTTGAACAACGCTCTTTTGTTAGACTTGGATTTCCGAATGGATATATACATACGATATTCTGGGTTTACGAAACAACATGGGCGACCTGCTTTCTGCATACTGGCCGAGCAGTTTATGGGAAAGCATAGTGAGCGATAGGAACGATGACATGTGGCTGTTAAGAGTTTTGAACTGAGTGTTTAGCACAAATGTAATTTCCGAAGAAGCAATAGTGACTGTCCTCTATGATAACCCTGAGTTAAGCTGACACGAAGGCTACGCTTATTGCAATCTCACCCTCTTTTGCATCATGCTATCCTTGCGCATGCAGTTCCTTAACATGGACAATGCTCAATCTGTGTTTAGAATCAATACGCGGAGCCAATGACAGTGTTGGGGGAGGCCTGGAACCTGGGAATGGTTCAGACGATCCAACACAACCCCACCCACCCACTAGCGCCGGGCCGACCATTCTTCCTAAGCGAGACCACCGAAGGCGCAAATTGAGCATCGCGGTGGTCATTGACATTTGCAGCAACCACCGTCAAGCCCGAACGCCTCCTCTCCCCCCCAAACCGACAATCTCTTCTCCAATACCGACAAAATGGGTGGTGTTACCGTCAAGGACATTGAGTCTCACACTTTCGTGAAGGCGTACGCCGCTTTCTTGAAGCGTCAGGGAAAGCTCCCCATGTAAGCCTCTTTTCCCAAATCAGTACAGAGAGAGGAACAAAGCGCTAACTTTTTTCGCAGTCCAGGTTCGTCTCTATCCAGCGGGTGAAGGATGAAAAGCCTGAATCCCGTAAATGGGGGATAAACCTCAGTTCGCTGACTCTTATCTACAGGCTGGGTTGACACTGTCAAGACGAGCCGTACGTATAAATCCGAGATCCTGAGAAATAAAGAAAAAATCATCTGCGCAAACGGTCGTCTAACATTGCGCAGACTCCAATGAGCTCCCTCCCCAGGACATCGACTGGTTCTACGTCCGCGCCGCTGCCATTGCCCGCCACATCTACATGGTACGCGAAACCCTCGCACACAGGGATTGAAAAGAAGAAGGGCAAAATACTAACGAACTGAGTAGCGCAAGACTGTCGGTGTAGGCCGCCTCCGCAAGGTCCACGGATCCACCAAGAACCGCGGCTCCCGCCCTTCTCACCACGTCGACGCCTCTGGCTCCGTTGACCGCAAGGTCATGCAGGCTCTGGAGAAGATTGGTGTCCTTGAGCAGGACGAGGACAAGGGTGGCCGCCGCATCACACAGTCCGGCCAGCGTGATTTGGACCGTATTGCGCAGACCACCCTCGAGGCCGAGGAAGAGGATGACGAGTAGATGTTTCACACAGGATTGTGATGCGCGGGCAAAAAACACGGCTGTTCTAAGCATTTGATTGCGGGGCGGTTACGGATCTACACGGTTTTACGGCTTATGGCGTTGAAGACATGACTTCGCTGGGCCTGCTTTTAGCCTAGGACAACCAATGACACTGGGCTTGGGCCTGAAAAGCAACATGATACCCCTCACTCTTGTCTGGTGCTCTCTTTATTCAATTTGCAGTGAAATGACAATCATGACGATGGCCTTGCCTATTGCTATAGTTGCTCAAAAATTACAACCTTTTCCTTCGTCTTTTCGTAGTTCGATCTACGCAAGAGATAAAACTGCATTAACGTTTTTAGGTTATGAGATTTCTACGGATACCGACGCGACCACGACTGACATGGCTTAAAAAAGGTCAGTCATGGCGCCGTGACTAGCATCGCCCACTAGCCTGGCATACTTGGCCAGCACGCCCCTCGTAACCGGCATGCTAGGCGGCACCCATGCCTTCAGCCTCTTCTCAATCTCCTCATCGCTGACATCCATGTCTATCCTGTTCTTTTCCGCATCAATTGTGATCATGTCACCATTCTGCACAACCGCAATGGGACCGCCTACAGCCGCCTCAGGGCAGATATGACCCACGATAAAACCATGGGACGCGCCAGAATACCTACCGTCCGTGATTAAGGCGACATTGGTCAGCTTGGCACCCATGATGGCAGCGGAAGCTTTGAGTTGTTCCGGCATTCCGGGGCCGCCTTTGGGTCCTTCATAGCGCACTACTACTACAACATTCTCGCCGTGTGGAATCTGGCCTTGGTTGAGCGCGCTGTCCAGCTCGTGCTCTTTGTTGAATACAATGGCTTTGCCCGTGAACTTCAAGCCTTCTTTTCCTGTAATCTTTGCTACTGCCCCAGAGGGTGCGAGGTTACCGCGGAGAATCTCGATATGGCCAGTGGGTTTGATTGGGTTGCTTAGAGGGCGGATGAGGGTTTGGTCTTGGGGCAGAGATGGGTATCCTTCAATGTTTTCCGCAAGTGTCTTTCCGGTCACAGTGAGAATGGAACCATCGAGCAGCTTAGCGGCGACGAGCAATTTCATAACAGAGGGCATGCCGCCAATGTCAAAGAGATCGGCTGCCATGTAGCGACCGCTGGGAGCTAGATCAGCGAGGAATGGTATTTTGTTTGAGACACGTTGGAAATCGTCGAGAGTTAAAGGGACACCCGCTGTGCCGGCCATAGCGAGAAGATGTAGGACAGCATTTGTGGAACCACCCAGCACCATCATCATGACAAGGGCGTTTTCGAAAGATGCCTTTGTGAGGAGTTTACGAGGTGTAATGTTCTTTTCCATGCACACACGGATGGCAGCAGCAGCTTTGGCGCATTCGCGCATCTTGGCAGGAGAGGTCGCAGGCGTGGTGGACGAGTTGGGTAGAGTAAGGCCCATTGCTATGATTTGTTAGTGCATCTTCATGGCAGATATGGCAAGCGAGAGCCTGTTGTACCTTCAATCGATGTAGACATAGTGTTTGCCGTGTACATGCCACCACAAGCGCCTGCGCCGGGGCATGCATTTCTCTCAATGTCTTCCATGATCTCATCTGGTGAGAATTTACCATCGCTCGCGCTCTTCAAGTTTTTGTATATGTATGCGCCGTGGCTCTCATAGCAGGTAGAGATATTGATGGGCTTCTTGAGTGTCTCTGAGTAGCCTGGAATTATGGAACCGCCATAAACCATGAGGGAAGGGCGGTTGTGTCTTGCAAATGCCATAATGACTCCAGGCATATTCTTGTCACAACCCGGAATCGCTATGCAGGCGTCGTGGTGCTGAGCGCATGTAACGGTCTCAATGCTATCGGCTATTATTTCACGCGTTTGGAGAGAGAAGCGCATTCCTAGTCGAGATCAATTCAAAGTTGGCTGGATGTAGAGGAGTCATGGTACCTTCACCACCCATTGTGATGCCATCCGAGACACCAACGGTGTTGTACTGCCACGCAAGCATATTATCGTTTTGAACATGCTTTTTGATCTCCTTCCCCAGGTCCAGCACTATGGAATGTCAGTGGGTTATGCGCACGCAATTGCCCGTTGCACCCTAATAGTCTCGCCACGCGTAGGCTAGATTGGGGAACTTACAGTGCATGCTGTGGCATTGTCAGTTTGTGGCCAAGACATTTTTGTGCGCGAGGGTCAAAACTAACTTGCATGGATTGCCTTCCCACCAAACAGATGCTATACCAACATGAGGCTGCGTCTTCATTGCTTCTCGTGAGGGTACCCCAGCGGCATAGAGCATGGCCTATGATTTGGACCATGTCAACTACTGATGGAATTCAAATGGCGGTGGTAGCGAACCTGTGCTCCAGGGAAGTTATGGCCCGTGGTGAGCGTGGACGAGTACTTGTTGAGTGCTGGTTGGCCATTTTCATTTTTCGCATCGTCTGGAAGATGTGGAAAACTGAGAAAGCGCGGCTCCTCTGGCTCCCGTTGCTTCTGAAGGTTCTTGGGGTCCATTTTGAGGCAACCAAATATGGGATCTATGGCAAATACGGCAATTGAACGGGTAGGCGAAGAAGGAAATCAAGGCACGAGGGAAGATTGACAGAAAGGAAAAAGGTGTGGTGTTGCGGGAACGAGATAGTGAGGATAGCTAATCGATACCGCGTGTACCCAGGTACTCCCGGAGCAGGGGTGCTTGCACAGTCTAACATGGTTAGGGCTGTCTAAGGTGCTCGCATCGACGTGTATGTGGGCCATGGTCATGCCTCTATCAGTGTCGTCTGGGGCCCAAACTGTCGTGGAGGGAGGGGTTATCGTGGAGCATGACAAGTGCCAGTCCAGGGCCGGAAGGCTACGCGTTGTGTGTCGTCCATGGACAGTGAGCAGCAGCCAATGCTACCGGACGAGATGAAGCCGAACTATGGCGATTGGGCCAGGCAGCATGCTAGCGGACCCATGGTCGCGCTGGCGTTGGGGTGGTAGCGTGAAAGATTTCCTCCGCGGTATCAAGTCCCGAAGTGCGCCACATCGGACTTGCAGCGTGACCTGGAGCCTGGGCAGTGGGCGCAACATGTGCTGGCCCACCACCAGAGTGCGGCGCTTTCAACGGCGAAATGCTACCTGTCTTCTGGAAGGCCGGGGCCAGTCACCGCTTTTGCGGCTCGGCTAGCAATGGCATTGACAGGCGCACTTGGGGTAAAGTATATGCAAGTACACTAGCATAGTAGTGCGTATATAGAGTAGAGCAAGTGCGGAGTTTCTGAATGTTCTGCTACGTAGTATCCATGTCGGATCAAAAGTGGGACGTGACCCAGAAGGAGTGCTGTGTCGGTATCTTCCCTCGGGATCCGCTAGAGTCGATGGGTAAATACCACGCGCGCCTGTGCAAATCGAGGTAGGCCTACCTACATACTCTCCGTGGTGCTCATCAGAGAGCGAAAAAAAACCTGTCAGGACAGATGGCTTGACGGCGCTGGGGAGGAGCTGTGGTGACGTCATGATGGATCTGGCAAATGGAGGGAGCGTCGGACGGGAAGACAGTCTGTGGAGTTGATAGGAGGAAGAGGAAAGAGAAGAAAGTGATGATGGAGAAGACGGAGACGGTGAACAGCAAGAGGCCAGCTGCGATAGGGCTGAGGGTGGTGGCGTCCAGTCAGCCCTGCCAAGTTGCACGATGCAAGGCAGAGGCGTCGCTCCCGCATCCGGGCTGAGAGTGGCAGGAGCGCGCCCAACCACCAACGTCATTTCGCCCATTGCCCGCCAGAGTCACAGCAACCACCAAAATTCTGCAGTCGAGGAAACCACCACCACAATACCACGGCTACCACCATTACCACCCATAAACAAATCGTCTCCGGCGGCTGCCGGCCCCCCCTAAGTATATACTCCATCCAGCAAGCTCCATCCCAGCCTCGTCATGGCCTGCCCGCGACTCCATCTCGCGTAATTCCTTTTTGGACGGGATGCCCATTCACATCGCACAATTCGCCCAACTGCTGATGACGAGGCATTGCTAGCCCTGTATTTGTTGTTCGTCCAACGTGCCCGCCTCTCCCCGTACCAAACTTTCCAGGCACCGGCTCGTTCCCACCAGCAGTTGGGGCACGAGTCTTTCTATCCGATTCAATTGGCTGGCCCCAGATCGCCCGTCACCTTGCTGCACGCCAGCACTCCCACGGCCCGTTGGATATACATCCACCGTCGCTCCACGCCAAAGTCTATGGAGCCTCATTCGCGTCCTTACACGGCCCAGAATGGCACGTTGCGCCTTCCACAGGCTCTGCTGTCACTCCTGAAGACCACTCTTGCAGGCTCGCCCAGCCATCCAGTGACACAGACCGACTCCCACCTAGTCCCCTGGAACGCCACGGATATAAACAAGTCTGCCTACCATTTTCTGAACCTGCTCACTCCCTTGGTACTCCGCCACGGCAATTGGTCTTTGACTCCTGCAGGCATGGTTGAGTTGACAGCGCTGTGTGGAGTCGCATCTGCACTTTGGATACGGAGGAAAAGGGGTGGTAAGACCAGGTCTGGGGGAACTCAACACGCATCCGAGGCCGCAACCGGTACGTTGGTTTTGTGAGATTAACGACCCGTCCATCTCATCACGTGGCCCAGCTAATGCACATGTCCAAGTACTAAGCTTATCGCGCTAACGCTCCATAGATGATGCTGCCATCACTGACCCAGCACTGATAAAGAAGTACTCTACAGTTAAGTCCTACACCGTGCCCTCTACTGGCTTCACTTATCCTCAACTGCGCACCTTTTATCGTCCACACCACCAAGAAAGCAAGCTACCAAAAGACCCCTGCCCGATTCCCCTTCTGGTCTTCATCCATGGCCTTGGCGGATCTATTGCCCAGTTCAGCCCTATTCTTATCAGCCTTTCCAATCTAGCACCATGCTTGGCTCTAGACTTCCCTGGATGCGGTGCGTCGACTTTTGAGCCAAAAGCATGGGAAGCCTACACAACCGAGGCCCTTGTACATCTTCTTGCAGTCGTTATTGAAGAACATCGTGCAGCCGACGAAAGACAGCCTGTCGTTCTAGTCGGCCATAGCATGGGCTGCTCTCTGGCCGTCCTACTAGCCTCCCCTACCTCTCCACATGCCCATCTTCTGTCGCAATGCGTCAGCGGCTTGATTGCTATATGTCCACAAGCCGAGCCTCCCACTGAGAAACAAGTCAAACAACTGCAGTACCTCTCGTCAGTACCACCAGTCCTATTTGACCTGTTAAGACGCTGGGATCGGAGAGGGGGTATTGCCAGCAAGAGTGTTTTGCGCATGACAGGAGCAGATGCAGACGTGGAGACAAGAAGAATGCAGCTGCTTTTCAACGAACAAAGTCGAAGTGCCGTCTGGCAGAGGATGGCACGAGGCATGTGCCCTGATTACTCCGATGGCTCACCAAAGGGCGGCCTTCCGGGAAGACAGGTCTGGAGTGGTCTAAACATGCCCGTGTTCCTCACTGCCGGCGAGATGGACGACGTGACCCCAGCCTCAAATGTTAAACGTGTCGTGGAGTTCTTAGGAAGAGATGTTAGTGCCATTGAGCCGCCAAGCGAGAGGGCTAGTCTACCCATCGCAGCCGCACCATTTGTTCCTGCCTCTATCATATCAGAGGTACCCACGAAAGAACACAAAGATTCGGGTATTGATGCGAAAGATTTGCCACGATGCGAAAAAGACGACAAGACGATTGAATCAACCTCCGTATCCACTGCTGACGGCAGTCTTGTGTCCACAGAGGATGGTACCAGAGAGGGAAGTATGACCACTGCAGACGGTCCGCTTCTCTCGGGAACTTCGACGTCATCGTCAACCACGCCGCCACCTCACCCACGCAAGCTTGTCGTTAAGACAGCAATCATGCCCAAACCAGCTGCTCACTCTCTGCTCTTTGCTCCATCTACCTCGCGTATCATAGCCGGGCTTATAGGCACTTTCTTTGCTGACTACATTGACCCTCGTTTATCATTGGCTTGGCAACTCAGTTACCTGTCGACCGAAGGCAAATGGGACGTCAAGAATCTCGAGAAGTGGAAGGCAGTGCAGCCTGTATCTGCACCCATCGCCAACGTCTTCCGGGCGATGAAGACGCTTCGAGAGGTCGACGAAGAGCATACGCCCAAGGTGCTTACGAAGAAGTGGGCTGGAAAGCTCTGCGCCGTTGTCGATATCTCGCATGACAATCCCGTCTACGACCCCAAGGGCTTGGAAGAGGGCGGCATCCCGTACTACAAGTTCCCAACCGTGTCGAAGCAGCCTCCACAAGCGGCCGAGGTCAAGGAGTTTTTTGATCTTGTCGATAGAATCCGAGCAGAACAGCGGCCTGGTCTTATCGGCGTCCATTGCCACTACGGCTTCAACCGCACTGGCTTCTTCTTGGTGTCATATCTGATTGAGCGTCTGGGATACAAGGTCGAAGATGCACTCGATGCGTTCCAGCAAGCGCGCCCACCGGGTATTAGGCACTCACATTTTATCGACGCCTTGTATGTTCGCTACTGCCAGGGCCTCAAGAGAGCACCAACACTGTGAAGGATAGTCTATCATAGATGCGTCGTTGCGGTGTTTCTTTTGCTTAATCAACTTTTTTTTCCCTTTCTTATTGTGTATTTTGTTAGCGTTTGGGTTAGGCGGGTAGACTCTGATGTACAAGTATAACCATTCTCACAAAGTCCTTTTTGTAATCGGTATTGGGCCCAGTAAAGCGCAAGCGTTTTGGCGTTGTTGTTTTTTTTCTTCTCTTATTTTTTGGTCTTGTTTGTACAATTGGGGTTTGTGGTGAAGTTTGGGGATGGGTTTTCGGTATTCGTGTTATCAGGAAACACACATACACACATGGAGATTGAGGGCTGTTATAATCAGCATCATCATGATTATCATTAGACACTTCGAGAATCGGGTCTTGTATAGTTTCTCTCTCTCTTTCTTCTCTGCTATGAAATCGCGATTGCATCGCTCCTTTATTACCTCTCAGTACCTTGTTACACACGCCATGTGGGAGGGCATTCCCACGTCATTTGTGTGACGTGTAAGAAGAGAGAAACAACATTCACCCGTTATTGCAAGAGAGAACACGAAGAAGCAGAACAGAGATCCAAGTTGAAATAATAATTTTTTTTTATAAATTCTCTCTTTCAAAACAGTTTCGTGTATTAGGGAACAGTACCTTGCAAAGGTTTTGCCTAACCCATCGTATTGTTTTCCTCTTTCTCTTTCTCTCTCTTTCTCCCTCTTTTTTTTTATTCGCCAAAAAGTGGAAAGAAAAAAAAATACAATTCCTCCCTCGCCGTTTCCGTTTCCGTTTCGGGGTGTTTTGCTTTGCCCGCGAAATAGGAAAAAGAAAGAAAGAAGGGGAAGGGAGGAGAGGCGTTGGTTACTACCAAAAGTCCGCCGGTTCATTACTTCGATGGGCGCTCATGTCGTGAGATGAGTGTGGTAAAAGAGAGAGAGAGAGAGAGAGAGCGCTAGAAGGGGAAGAGAAAAAAGGGGGTGTGGCAAGATGAAGATGCAATGAAAGAAAAATAGTACAACTACATTGGGAACCGTGGGTGTGTTCTTTCTTCTTCTGATGAACATGATGATGACGATGATGGTAATAATGATAATGATGATAGCGACAATGATGGTGGAATGAGAGAAGGGAAAAATGGTAAGAAAGAGAATATTGATATCTTCCACATCGTCGTTCATCATTCAAAGTTTCCCTTGCCAGATCACGATATAGCTTTTGATCCTAGCCTCGTGAAAATGCCCTCTACAAACAACCGGTTTTTTCCTTTTCCGTTCGCCTAGATTCTTTTCCTCCTTTTCCTCTTCCATAGTAAAAATGGCTTTAATAAGCTCGTACATGGCCTCGTTGTGAACTTAGTCTGGGTCTCGAGACTATCCACCGCAGCGCCTCGCAATGCATTCGTCAATGTGGCTAGAAATAAGACAAGGGGTCGAAGCGAACGTGTTGAAAAATAAAGCGGTTTTGAATGCTCGTGTACTGCGTAGGCCTTCTGGTGAGTCAGAGTTGCTACAATTTCTCGGTCCTGGCGTTTGGGCTGATGGCACAGCCGTATGGAGGGATGGTTGTCCCCCGGTAGTTATGAGGTGGGTTGGAATCCCCTGCTCGAGTGTCTAGACGCTCACCCTCATAGTAACGGGAGCAAGCTGTCATGTCGAAGTCACAACCTCTGTTCTTGAGACTGCGGTTCCGGAGTCGTCTCTACACCCTCCATAGCACTACCGTCTTTGCTTCGTGAAAAGACACTGCCCTCGGTAGTAGTGGGTGTTCCAAGCCTTTCGGTAGGGTACTTTTCAAGGTCCTTGTGGCTAGTTGAGAAGGTCGATATGACCGGAGTATAGTTCTGAGGATGATCAGCCTGTGTGGGCGTCTTGGCTTCTGGCCCAGCAGAAACAGGGCTCAGCAGACTTTCTGGTCCGTGCTTGCCTTCGGGAAGTTGTAATTCGGTTTGCGAATGAATGGCACCTACTAGGCCGTTCCAGCCTCCTTCGATATCGCGGAGTAAGCGCACGTACTCCTCAGGTACTAGACCGCTCTCCCCGGTCTTTGGGTCTTGGGCCACTAGCCAGCCTTGACCGTGTCTGTATGATACTAAGATGACCTGGCCTTCTACCAACGGTAGTTCGTTGTCATTTTCGCGAGCAAAGTCGAATAAGGCAACTGCCTTACCGTGCATCTCTTCGTCAGGTGAAGCAATGGTAAACTGGTAGTCGCGTGAGAAGCGGCTGTCGTCGTATATGTAGTCTTCAGGCTCGGACATGTCGTCGTCTGAATCGTATGGTGGACCTTGTTGGAGGGCTGTGTCGGCGTCGGCATAGGCACGTGGCGGCAGGGTGGTCGCAAAGTGAGAATCACGTCGTGACGCACCTTCGGGTACGCCGAGTCGGGATGACTCTGGCGGGTATGTAATGTACTCGCTGCTGGAACCATTAGCAGTATCGTCGTTGACGAATTGGCTGCTGTCGCCATTGAGGGGCAGAATGGAGCTACGCCGTTGTTCTTCCGGGTATCCTCTGCGCCCGCGTGTGTGGTCAAAGTTAACAATGTTGGACTTGTGCTTCTTGTGTCGTGCGCCGTGGTGGCTAGTGACTACGGGGCTGGAGATATCTTCGTCCTCGCTGTATGGTGGGCCTCCGTCGTATGAGGTCTGGGGAAGTTGTTCGCCTTCCTTCTCATCCCACGACCCTGCCGACCAGCCGCTTCGTTCGTTGCGCCATGCTACCGGGGGTGGGTCCGAAAGTCTCCGGCTATGCTCGCTTGCGGGAGTGGATATGTCTGATGGCTGTTCTGGGAGGGGGCCATAGAACAGAGGATGGAGCGGGTCGTAAGCAAAGTCGCGCACCAGTGAGTAGGGCAGGCTCGAGTGGAAAATGGGAAAGGCGGTTGATTGCGGCCGTGAGCGTACCGACTGGTGGGTGTTTGATGTATTTGAGATGTTTGAGATGTTTGAGAAGGTTGAGAGGCGCTTGTTGAGGTAGGAACTGGCGCGCTCAAGCTTGGCCTTGGAAGGCGGGGAGGTGACGAGTGGGGGCAGTGAGGTGCGGTTCACGCCTGTTTGCGCAGCATTCGGGTCGCTACGTGGAGATAGGACATCGGCAGCCATATTTTGGTCAGGCTGATGTGCGCACACTGCAGCCGGTTCCGTGGGTTCGTCTAGCCGTTGGGTGTAGACAGGCGTGTCTGGAGCGGTGCCGGTGCCGGTCATGCGCAATAGATTTGGGGGTTAGAGTCGAGACTGAATAGTCAGCGGTGGTCTATATGGTCTGCTGGAAGCGCAGCAGAAGGCAGTGTAGTGGGCAGTGCGGGCTGCAAAGCAGCGGCGGCGCACCAGACGGATAAAGTTGGCGTAATCGGGAATGAGTACACGAGAGCACCGGCGCAATTGGCGCTGGGTGGGCCGGGGAGCAAGGCGCACAAGCAGGGCTGGAGTGAGCCAAAGATGAGGGCTCTGAGGCTGGGCCGGGAGCGGTTCTGGGAGATGGCGGCGCAAGTGGAACCAGGTAGGCGTGTGTGGATGGGAGAAGGCGGGCGACGGCCAATGGGTTGGCGGGCGCACTCGAGGGCTTGGGAGAGGCGGGCGTGGCGATTGGGGGGAGGGTCCGTGTGGGAGAAGAATGTTTGGGCAGTGAAGCGGCTGGAGAAGGAGTGGATGGGATTGTGGGGGTGCAGGCACAGGACTGGCGCTAGGGCTTGGCAGTGAAGGATGCAACAGTTGCGCGCCTGACGGATAATGTCGAGGCTTCGGGAGTGTCTCGGCAGGGAGCGAGGGCACAGCGTCGAGTGCAGTCAGTGGAGTGGCGCGTGGTGGACGAAGGCGGGTTGAGAATGGATGCTCTATTTTTGGGACGGGCTGGCGGGGGACATGCTAGACGCCGGTTCTGTGTTTCAGAATCAGTCCAAGGCGCTGCGGGCGTGCAGAGCCATGTGGTGGTGGTGTTAGTGGACGTGGCGGTGGTGGATAGAGCACAGGAGCAGCACAATGGTTCATGCCATGTAGGAGTAGTAGGAGTAGTAGGAGTAGTAATCGAGATAGTACTAGGCTATGTCTGTGTGTGTCTGTGTGCGTGCGTGTGTTGTTGCGTGTGTTCAGTTCAGCCTTGGAGGCTTGCAAACCGCTCCGGCTTAGCCCTGTTGGCCTCTAGATTGTTTCAGGCGCGGGGGACTAGCTGCTTGCAGACGACCCACGCCGACTGTGCTTGAACGGCAGCGAGGAACTTCCCTGGCCAGCCTTCACCGTATACTGTCACGCTCCAACGCTCTCCCAAACGCATAACCTGCCCGGCCTGTGTTGCTGAATTCCATGTCCCTGCTCTAGCACGCTGTCTGACAGGCAGGCCGAGCCGCGCCGCGTCCTGATCGGGCCACAGACGCCCTGCTTGCGCAATACTCACCTACCGAGCAGAATCTCACCACGCCCAACAAGCCCGCCCGGCCGAGAGCGACAGCGTCCAGGAACAGGAAGCGAGGCCCATGTGCATGGCACGGCGCCGGGCCCACGGCACACTTGCTCGGGTGCCATGGTATACATGCATGTATGTAGTATCATGGTACTTAGCAGCAGTACTTAGCAGCATTAGCAGTAGTTATGACAGTCGTAGTCGCAACATTAGTAGCCCCTCCATTGCGCCGTTTGGGTGTGCGTGACGCTTGGGACTCGGCCTGCCCCGCCTGCGCGTAGCCTCGAGCACGGCCCGCTTAGTCAGCTCCGCTACACCATAATGACTTGCTGAGCTCGACAAAGCTTGCTCCTCCACTGGCTTCGTGCCTTTCACAAGCAAACATCCAACACCCCATCAACCCCCTTTGTCCTCCACCTCATCCCCTTCGTCTCGGGGGCTATGACTGCGAACACTACTCCTGTATACTGTACGTCTCCAATCCCCCCCTCTGCGCCCGCCCCTTCCCGCTGCCCGCCCTGCCTGTGAGATGATGAACACATATTGGAGCTGTCCTAGGCACTAGCCTTTGAGGACTCTCAATAATAATATACACTGAAAATTCTGAACCTCGCGTGATCACCGCCACTGTTGCTGCATCCAAACATGTAGAACCACAACTGACTTTGGTGAAGAATTTGCAGAGCTGCACCCAAAGACGCGAAAAAAAAAATGTCGGCCGACCCACGACTACGCGCGAGGCAGCAGCAGCAACAGGCGACGCCTACAGCTGTGCCTCCACCTCCTCCGCCCCCGCCCGCCGAACCCCAGTCTGTGGGCATGGACGGTGCCGGTGACGCCCAGCCAGACCAGAATGTAGTCCCCGACAACAGCTTCAAGCTAAAATTCTGCACTGTATGTGCTAGTAACCAGAATCGGTATGTACGTGCCTTGCTCTTCCCACACCTTGACCCTAACTCGGTCAGCTCCATGGAGGCTCATCTCCAACTGGCCTCGGCCCATCTCCCAACTATCAGTTTCGGCACCGGCTCACTCGTGCGTCTGCCCGGGCCGACAATCACCCAGCCCAATGTGTATCACTTTAATAGCACAACCTACCGTGCCATCCATGATGAGCTCGCCGAGCAAAACGCCGCTCTGTACACAAACAATGGCCTGCTCAACATGTTGGGTCGTAATTTAAATATCAAGGGTTACCCTGAGCGCTTCCAGGACTGGGTACCCGGCAAGCCTCGCCTTGACCATGCCGAAGACAAGGGCTCCCAAGGTACTGAGGCTGGAGTAGTAGACGTCGTCATTACCTGTGAAGAACGTTGTTTTGATGCCGTGCTCGAGGATCTACACAACAAGGGCGGAAAGCTCAACCGGCCTGTTCACGTCTTCAATGTCGACATCAAGGACAACCACGAGGAAGCCCTCGTTGGCGGCAAAGCTATTCTAGATCTTGCTCTCAGTCTGAATGAAGCTGCTGCACAAGAGCGAGAGATACATGGTGACAGCGGATGGCAGTCTGGTGGCGGTGCTGCTCGTTCCGGCTTTGACGAGCGTGTGCCCGAGATTCTCGCTACATGGCAAGAGCGCTGGCCAAACATGCCCGCGCTCTGGAGTCTTGCATGGTTTTGATTTTACCTCTACGGCGTTTTGTCTTTTGTTTTCTTGCTGGCTAGACAGTCTTTGATACCCATTTGCATAGCGAGGCGTTCGGGGTATCACATTGACCACTCGATGATCATATTACCATGGGATACTACTATGAACAAACTACTTGGTGTTCCGCATATACTGCTACCATTAGTCCGCATATCAACCATTCCCGTGATAATCGTGTGATTGCCAAGTGACACATAACGCCTTGATACGACAACGATATTCGATGCACGTCTCTTCACACCGTTGTGGCTTGGTCGCACGGCCTGCAACTAGCCACGTGTGCGTGCAAACACCGCCTCTCATGAACATGTTCTACTCGCCGGTAAAAGAAGCAAACCCGACGCCAAACACCTTTCAACGCTGCGACTAGCCCTGAAACTTTACACATCTACTCGCCTCTTTTTTATTCTTTGGCAGCCATCACCCACAGCCATGAAGCATCAAATCTCCATAAGCATGTTGATCGCAATGCTATTCCTACCACTCTCCTTTGTCTCTGCCTCCATCGCAGACACCCCCAAAACATCGCAGAAGAAAGCGTGTGGTTGGGAACTCATGCAGAACCTCAGTGCGTCTTCCCCCCCCCCCAACACTCTCCTCGCAACATCATTCAGCCCCCCAACCAAACCAATCAAACCCTTCTACCAACCCCACTACTACTATTATTATTAAACCTAGATATTTCTCTAACCCCCCGCACAGACATCTCCATAGCTAGTCTGGGTACCTTGTACGCGAAACAGACGGGCGACCGCTCCCTGTGCACCCGCCAGGATAATGGTTCAGAGTACTGCACTTGCATTTATGAGTGTGGCAATGGTGTTTGGAGTCATCATCACCAGGGAAAGACACGTCAACGTCATTATGATGATGATGATCACGATAATTATGACTATGCTGAAAGTACTACTGATGTCAAGGCCTGGACTTGGGAACAAGGTTGCGGAAAGTATTGTCATGCTGGCGTGTGTGATGGTCAGGTCTAAGGAGGATACTATACTACTACTAGGTTTCAGACATTCTCTTGGGTATAGTTATATAGCATGAGGTCATGTCCTTCTTTTTTCTCTCTTTTACTTTGGAGTAATATTGTTATTGTGGGACTATATAGGCAAGGCGTTGGGTTATTAATAAAATGATGGTTGTTATGATAAATATTAATACTATAACTATGGTTATGACTATAGCCATTGGGAAACTCAAACCACACCCGCAACAACGGAAAGAACCCCGATTAAGCAAAAAAAACATTTCCAACTAGTTAGGATGTTCTGTAATGTTCAATACGCAAAAAAACGACGTTGGCCAGATTCGAACTGACGCTCCCGAAGGAACAAGATTTCTAGTCTTGCGCGATAACCACTCCGCCACAACGCCTTTTGGTTATTCGATGACGTAAGCTAAAATAACAATGTATATAATCACTATCAATCATCAGGAACAAGCAGAAATGTTCAATTATTCACACACCCTCTTTTCCCATTGCAAAACGACCCACCTTACCTTTGTTCTATTCAAATCTATAGAGACCACACCAGTACCTTTTTTTCACTGACACATGGCATATTTTTAGCGTTAGGCCTTCCATATCAACAATATCTGACGTGTGTACCGAAGAGGCTTTGTCTTCGGGCCTTCCGGTGACCGCCCACCATGGCCCCTGCACAGCCACATCAACAGCTAAGCCTTATACTATGTGCCTGTAAACTATCCTACAGCCTTGTAACGGCTTTCGCAATCTATTTCTAGGTGACAATATTTCTGTTGTTTGTTGATATACCCATCATCTTCCTTCAAAGTATACGAAGGCACGTTCTCAAGCTCGGAAGCTGTCGGTATGGTGTATCGTGGCCGGCCTTCTACTGGGTGCAAAAAATGTCGTGAGCGTAGAATTAAAGTGCGTACTAAGCTGTGAGCTCGGTTTACCTTGAATGCAAGACACTTACCTAAACGAAACCACAGTGTGATGAGCGCCCCGGTGGCTGCGTCAAATGCTCTGATCGCCATCTCCAATGCCCAGGATACGATCGCAACATTGACAACTTCTTTCACGATGAAACAGCGAATGTTCAAGCAAAGGCAAAAAAGGCAAAGGCAAAAGCTATCGCGGCTCGTGATGCTCAGGATGAAATCGAGGCGCGTAATCTGCGGGAAGCTTACTTACACATAATAGCCCAACAATCGCCAACGCCGGCCGTAACAGCGTCACTCATCGATCAAGGAATTTCCTTCTTCATGTCCTACTATACGCTTGGCATTGATCAGCCGCCTGTACAGTCCGATGAGTACTCGAAATATCTGTCGACGCATGGCTTCCATCCATTGGTCTCCACATCCATGACAGCTCTGGGCATCGCTGGAATAGCAAACCTGTACATGGATCCTCTCCTAAAGCGTGAAGCCACTCGCTGGTATCTAGATGCCATCAAGAGGACCAACGCTGCCATATCGTCCCCTACAGCTGTCACAGCCGATAGCACTCTCGCATCTATTAATCTCTTGGGCATGGTTGAAGCGACTTCCAATGAGACAAGTTTACAAGGGTGGAGCAACCATGTCCAAGGTGCTGCCTCCCTCATCAAGATGCGAGGCATGGACCAGTTTTCAACCCCAGCTGGGCAGCGTATGTACCTCCATACTGTTGGGCTTCTTACCATGAACTGCATGGGAAAGGGCATGCCCCTCCCCAAATTTGTTCACGACCTCAACACTGAAGTCATAAAGCACTTGGACATCAAAGACCCTAGAAACCGCTTCTTCTTTCTTCATATCAAAACCATCGACCTTCGAGCACGCATTTTGAACCAGCAAACCCACTCACTACCCGACATTATAGAGTCAGCGCTTGCGCTCGATAACATCGCAGTCAATATCTTCAAAGACTCAGGGCCAGAATGGGACTACGATATTGTACTATGCGAGAAACGACCAGAAATCTTCGACCACTTCTACCATATCTACCACACGGCAATAGCCGCTCAAACTTGGAACTGGGTGCGCTACAACAGAATATATTTTCATGACATTATCCGAAATTGTATATTAGCAGGCTTCGCGTCTACACCACCAGCCCTTGTTGGAGCAAAGTACCATGAACAACTGGAAACAAGTGTCCGTACCTTGTATAATTTACAATCGGATATCTTGGCCGGTATGCCGCAATTCCTACACGATGTACCTGGCGAAGTACCAAGCGATGCGTCAGATTACACTAGCAACAAGTCAACTCCGACATCTGTTGGGGATAAACTCAGCGCGTCGCCAGCGACCGCAGCTTTTCCAAAAATTCCTCCAAAATCACCTGCAGAGTTTCAGACTGCTTTGAAGACCCTTGATCAAAACTTCAAAGGCATGCCATCAGGCGTTGTCAAAGCCCTCATCGGCACCGGCTCAGTCAAAGGCCGACTTCCCATTATCCGTGTAGCAGGAGGCTACTCAACTGTATGGGCCCTCTATGTGGTACGTATTTCCCCCTCTATCTGCCGCATCATCAGATTAGTCCTCACCAACCATTTTGCCCTCCACAGGCTGGCTCCACGCCCATCGCATCCCCAGAAAGCCAAAACTTCGTCGCAAAATGCATGACGCGCGTGCAAAAAGAATTCGGCATCAATCAAGCCCAAGTCCTCGGTAAAGCACTGGAATACAAGAGATACCTAGCTGAAAAGGGCGCGATTCCATTTAGCATATGTCCACAGTATCTGCCACCTGATTCGGAGCCGTACGTGCGGCCTAAGCCGAGTGTATGATAGTGGGGACAAAACCAAAAAAAAGTACGTTACCGTCCATTGTGCAAAAAGCGATGTTGCAGGCTCCGGTTTTCTACTGCAAGGAAAGTACTGTCAGAATGTCGGAGGAATGCATCTAACAAGTAGTCCTTGCAGATTGCAGACATGAATAGGGGTCAACGTTTTTTTTAACCTAGCGGGCGGCATCATAATGGGTCCATCCCTGTCCGATAAGTGAACTTAAAATTCACCTCACACTTCCAGCGCCTAATATCATGGTCGATTCTTCATGTACGATTGATAACCCTATGATATTTCCCATGGGAAAAACTGGTTATAGGATGTTCATTTGGATTCATCGAGGAAAAGTGGGGAAAAGGGGGGTTGTGCATGCCTGATTTGCGTTACTCGGTGTGGAAATTAGCAGCACATACAGCAGCGAAAGAGCAAGATTTTTTTGGATATAATCGCGATTGGGAGCAACTCTGCTATGCGCTCTCAGAACTAAATCTTGAGAAAGGAGGCACGGGAAGGGATGGCCTGAGCATGGACATGTCGAGCTTCGACTTTTTGAGCTCATTGGGTCACTCCAATTGCTCATTATGACACATTTACACCCTTCGACTGGCCAGACCCATTTCGCGATCTTCGATCTGTCGTTTTGCCTGCTTGGCCCGATTTTGTCCGCTCCTTGTCACAGCGTTGGGGTGTTTTCTCAACGGGCGATTCCAAGATTCTGGAAGCATGTTTGTACAAACGAGGCGCAAGCGCAGGGAACATTCATGTCTTAGTATACGGCCGTACATCTTAACATGACTGAATGATTTGAAGAAAGAAGATTTGTTGGTGGAATTGTTGGGTGGGAACACCTTTTTTCATTCTTAAGGTCGTTTGAGGTAATCAAGTCATCTTCAACATGGCACATGAAGAGATATGTCCGCCATACTTATGTAGGCTCTGAGATGAAGAGACATCTTTGCAGCGACGTACGTACAGCATGATGTGGGAAATAACTGTTTGGCAGGTTTGCCGGGGAAAATTATGGAGATGGTAGGGCGACTCGTGAGATGGCCTTCGCGATTGTACACAGATATTATCTTTAAATTAACTACTTACCGAACGTTGTACCTCATTCTAGATTGGAAAGGCCCGATCCGTTTTCAATATTCACATACTCCTGAGCCAAGAAACTTGAGGTTGTGACGATGTGTGCCTAGGCATCCAAGTAATTCCGCCAATGATACAAGGCAGACTCAGGAACATCTGCTGCACAGCCCCCCTATACGGTTGAGAATTCCTAGTGTTCATTGTTCTTCATAGTCTTCATGGTTTGCATAACGAATCTCCAAGAAAACCTGGTTAGCGGTTTACTTACTGCTCTTGTTTAGCCATTACCAGGAATTTGCTTGGCAGGACGGGTTTCATTGCCCGCAGTTTTCGGGTAGCTGCATGCGTCTACGGAACAGACGAGCATGTCCGTGAGCCGTGTTGGGCATTGTAATTTAAGAATGTGGAACCTTGATAATAGAACGCAAGATCCCCGATGAAATAAGGAAACATGTATTCTAAATCCCGATAGCCGAAAGAAGAAGCATGCACTTCCAGAATGTTTCCAGTGTTGACAGCGGCTTACGGAACTCTGGCATCACCTTGACATGGCTGTCATGTGACATTCTGCAATGGGAAGCGCACGGGGCTCAGGTGACCTATCTGGCTTCGCGAGAACTCGAAACAGCCACCTCCTTGACAGCCTACTGGCGCAAAATCTTCTCAGCCAGGCACCTTGGCTATCAGTTCCATCGATGGATCACGCTACGCAATCATATCCAAGTATCATTGCAATGTTTGATTCATTTAGTATTCTTCGGTCCTTCTGAATAACAATTCTATGCCACGCGGCCCCACGAGTCGACACACTGCAACGTCCAACTATTGAGAAACATGGCTACTGTTAATGAAACGCCATAAGCCCGTAGGCGGAAACAGATTTTCCTATGCAAATCCAGCCACCAATCTATAATTCCATGGCATTGTGAGATTGCGCCAAACACAAGACAAGAATCTGGACCTATCGGAAAATATTCCAGAATCCGGAGTGGAACCAGTCATTCAGATACTGGAAGAAGTTTCACTAGTCGCATAAAGGCATAGATGAGATGCTGCAGGATCGATAGAGCAGAACTAGAGGACCCATTGTCTACCCCACCCCTAATACAAGGCCCGCTATGCCAAGATACACTGCGTAGTTTTGAGCTTAAATGAACTTGGTACCGACGGGGCACTGACATAGGGAGGAAGGGAGGGAGGGGCAGCGGAACAATCTTCACTTGATCAAGTGTGCATTCTAGCGTGACCACCCGTCCCGTGTCCCATGTCTTGAGTCGCGAATGACTTGCAATTCAACCGTGAGGTGGCGGAAAATTGCTTGACTGGCCAGGCGTTCTATCTGGAGAGCGGAAATTGTCGCGCGCCTTGGCGTCCCAGATGAACGGGATTGATGTGGACCTGTTTACGGTTTCAAGACACAGCTTGGCATCTTTCCACGGGCTAGCGTCGGCGCGGCAGTCTGTTTCTAGCCCAAATCGACTCGACTCGCCATGAAGCCCTACATTCCACGAAACAGGTGCCATCTGTGAGGCGCGGCGTCCAATCAAAGCACCTCCTCAGGCTCTTTGATTCAGACGCATGATGCACTGCGCTTTGGTCACAATCCCCACTGGGGAGACATTCCACCGTCTGTACCTGGAACGCCTTCGGAGCAATTGCTGGAGAGCGGGAGCGGCAGTGAAACAAGTATAAGTGCAACAAACACCCCATGAAGAAGAGAGCATCCAACATCAAATCCATTAAGTCCTTCTTTTGCTTGACGCATACAACGCTCTCTTCATCTTCAAATCGCTTCTATTCGTGCTACATACTACTTTTTCCAAAGCACCCCAAATCAACAAACTCTCCATCAAAATGAAGTTCTCCATTGCCGTCATTGCTGCTGCCTCTGGCCTCGCCGTCGCTGGCCCTGCTGCCCCCACCCCCGCCGATGCTTTCGCCCTTGCCAAGCGCGCCTCTCTCCCCGTCCCAGCCTCCAAGGGATCCGTTACCCTTAAGGCTGCTCAGGCTGTCAGTGGTACCTTCGATGGTGGCATGAAGACCTATGGCCGTGGTGTCAGCTGCACTGGTCAGGCTGAGGGTGGCGACAAGGACGCTGTCTTCATCATCAAGAACGGTGGTACTCTCAAGAACGCCATCATTGGAAAGGACCAGATCGAGGGTGTCCACTGCGAGGGTTCCTGCACTATCGAGGTAAGATATCTGTCTATTCCGTGCAAGAATGATTAGCTAATTTCAACTAGAACGTCTGGTGGGTCGACGTTTGCGAGGATGCTCTCACTATCAAGGGCGACGGTAGCGCCATGGTCAAGGGCGGAGGTGCCCAGGCTGCCTCTGACAAGGTCGTCCAGCACAACGGAAAGGGTACGGTTACCATTGACGGCTTCAGTAAGTTCACCCCTACTTCCTCATCAACGACAATTTCAAATGCTAACTAATCCCAGCCGTCATGGACTTCGGCAAGCTCTACCGTGCCTGCGGTAACTGCAAGAACAGCGTCACCCGCAGCGTTGTCGTCAAGAACGTCAAGGCCTACAACGGAAAGGTCCTGACTGGCATCAACCCCAACTTCGGTGACAGCTCCACCATCACCAACACCTGCGCTACCTCCGTCAAGACCATCTGCGAGGAGTTCAAGGGTACCACCCCCGGAAACGAGCCTTCCTCCGTCTCCAAGGGTCCTTCCGCCAACTGCAAGTACACCGCTTCCGCCATCAAGGCTTGCTAGACGCCTCATACCCGCAGTTGGTAGGATAGATGTGAGCTTGGAGAGTTTGAGACGGTGGTCTGGACTTTTGGATTTTGGATTCTTAGTGTATATACAACTTTTTTCTCAGCACATATTAATACATGCCGTGCATGTTTTTTTCAAACACCAAAAGACTACAACTTCGCTTCGATTGTTTGCTGATGCTACTACTATGTACTTGCTGTCTGAATATGCCACGAACAGCTGATGTCTCACTAGCTCGTCCGGCTTAGATTACTGCAACGCGCGTTCTTAACAAAGCCCGAATACAATTTAGCTCGCGCAGCGTACGGAGAAATACATACCAAAACAAGCATTGGACTCGTCTTGGCAACTTAATTTATTAGCCTCGCTAGCACCCCACGGGGTCTTTTTTCACGCCATTTATCTAATCTATCTCATGTGCACCTTGCCGTAATGCGGCTGATTCTAGAGTCGCTGGCACAACCTAGCTTCCCTTTTTTGGCTAAGAACATATGTAGTTCCCAATAGGACGCGCCTTCTACTACTGCACTGGTCTCTTTAAGGAAAGGCCCACGAGCGTATAGATTCGCTTAAAGTTGTCCCGAATACCGGAACAAAGCATTTGGCCAAGTGTTGTGGTAGAGGTTAGTTCTACGGATAGCGGGACCCTGATCAGCGAGTTAACAAGCAATGCCCCGGACATCTTTGTTTAGGAGGCGGGGAGGGCTACCGAATACACATACGAATAGTACGTACGTAGGGAAGTGCTTGGCATGCAAATACGTACGTTGCGAGGGTCTGGAAACGCGACTTGTTTTGGAGGGTAGAATAACGCCGAGACGGTTTTCCGCTCGTGCTTTGAATATGTGCGCTCTGTTAGATATGTTCGGATGTATAATGATTAAATCGGAAATTGAAGTGTCTTTGGACTATACTATGTATTCTCTATACCAAAAGCAACTACCGATCAAGAATCGATACGTTAGGACAGGCATTGTGGTTCTGGAAAATATGTAGCACTTCTAATATCTTCACATGATCTCTTGGTCAGCGCGGTTATCCTATTTATACCCACTAGTGAGAATCACAACATTGTATCAGCTCTCGAGCGGCTTACACAGTGAAAATTAGGTTTTGAGTTACTTCGATTACCTCACAGTGATCTTGATAGTGAACAAATTATCTTGATAATGAACAATGAGTGACCACTATAAGTAATTTCATCTGTCGAATTTGCTTTCCCATGAGTATAATTATCAGTCGAATTTGTTTCTTACGAAATGAGCAGTAGCAATATAAGAAGCACCTACCATTACGTTCATAATATACTGAGTAGTCTTAAGTATCTGATACTACCGGATGATACTTGAAGCAACCATTCGCGCGCATGAACCAAGATTTTCGACACATATATACAATCATTTATCGGCCGCGTAAGACGACTGTCCAACCAAACCGAACGACATGTTCGATATATACATCATCAGAAAACTCATACACTGGACTGGCTCAAACGGCGAAGTCAAGAATTGGAAAAAAGACTATATCGCATACACACCTCTACGTATATATGGATCACATTGTACTGCTGTTCGAGCAAGCAACCGCATTTGCTAAATTCTCATGCTGCACCGCCCAACTCAGGTCAGCCTGCTATACGTCACTTCTCATAAAATCCGGTACAAAATACGCACTTTGCGAGCTTCCCATCTGGAAATGTCGCCATTTTGGAACTTCTTCCACTGTGGCGTGTTCAAACGCTCGACTTTCGTACCTAACCAAGTATATCGAGTCAAGTGGTCTCTATTCATGTCCTTCTAAAACAAGGCAACAACCCAGCTGACCATTCTTTTTCACTAAAAGTGGCGTATGGTGACATTGTAGCGTTTGCTGCTGTCATGCGAAATCCGATTCACTCAAAATTCTGGTTGCAACCTCAAGGTAAAGGTGTCACGCGTCCCCAATTTCACCTTCTAAAAACCCTCATTCACTCCATTTTTGGGGTTATATATGTTTTGATCTCAGCCTCTATCCCATTCTTTACACTACCTGCCAACGAACCCGCAGGACCCCCAGTCGAACCTCTGGAATCTTAGATTGTAGATACTGACTGGAAACTCTCGGCTAACTTTTGCGTTCTTTACAGGCTCATTTCTCAATCTAGTAGCAACAGTCACATCATGCCGGATAAAGGCCTCAATCGTACCTTTGCCGGGGATACTCTCAGCAAGGCGGGCAGTACGATGCCTACCGACACCTTGCTTCCAACTCCTACTATCCAGTCTCATTCGGACAACACCCATCCAGATTTCAATGAGAACCTCCTGACAAGCCCAAGCCTCTACTTGAAGCCTGTTTATCGCCCCAAGCCTCCCACCTCTGCATGCCTCGACAAAAGTCTTGTTGAATTCAATGGCCTCTACTTCCAGAATATGGTTGACGCAAAGGCTGTTATGAACAACGTTCAGTGGCGTGCACCAGTATTCGACAGCACTATCCCCCAGACTGACAAAGACCATCAGGATGTAGTCAGAAAGCTTCTGTGGGCTTTCAAAGATATGTCCATGGCTAAGGATACTGCAGAGAACGCTTACCGCAAACGTTTAACCCTAGGCGAAGCATCGTACTACCAAGATTGGGCAATCGAGGCATGTGCTTGGGATATTGTTGTAAGTTGATGGCTGTGAAACTGTTCAGAAATCTTACTGATCATGCCACGTAGCGGATGGCCAAATCCATACACACCGACGGCTTCAGAGCTCCGATTTACGACAAGAACCTGGTCAACTATATCGGTCAAACTCAGGAGTGGACTTTTGAGGAGCGCATCGACTGGATCTGCACTGTTCTCAGGGTACGATACTCGTTTGCGTACGACAAACGGCATGCTGACTGTTACTACAGACATCCAAGAATGTCGCTGCTAACCTCATGGTGTGTTCGCACCGGTCCATATAGTGCACTCTCAAGTTACTAATGCCATGCTAGAAGAACGAAAAGGCGTGGAACATCGTCGGTGCACCTCATAAGATGTACCAGAGCACGTTGACCAATACCATCGCGAACGCCAACCGCGGAGCATGGGTCAAGAGCGGCCGTCAAGCAGACACTGAACATCAAGCTCGTGTCAACAAGCGTAGGAAGACAATCCATTTCTCGGACGACCAGAAGGATGACATGGGTAATGCTTCTGACACGGGCAACGGAGCCTCGAAGCCGCGAAGCGACGCAGTCACTGAGCTCGGTAAGCGCAATGGCCATTGAAATTATACTGGCTACTATAGCTAACGATCCTCGCAACTGCTCAGCTGAGTACAGGAAGCTCATGGACATTCCCGTCAATCCTTCTCCACCGTCAGACGACGCGACGACGACTCCACAGGCACCAGTCCCTTCTCCCCCGTTGAATAATGCGACGACCGTCACTCTACAAGTATCAAACCCTTCTTCGGCTCTTTCATTCTCGTCCTTCACAGACTATGAACGTGACGCCGAGATCATTGCCCTCATGCATGGACCATTGCCAAAGGGCAATGATGAAAAGAAGGGCGGCACTAAGCGACAGTCTAGCAAAACCGTCAACCAGGGCGGCATTGCTAAGCAAGCTAGCAGTGCAACGAAGACTTTAGCCAGTTATCCCCTCGCTGCCCATACGAAGGCCGAGTCCAGCTCCGCAAGTTCGCATACACATGCCTCTTCCAACACTAAGCTTGACTTCAACAAGGAGAGCAACACGCCTGCGCTCAGAGATCGGGACGATGTCGCTTTGGAGAATGCAAGGACGTTGGCTTCGCCGCGTGGTGCTCACTGAGTAGCACAGCTGGCTCGCTGGTTTGAGACTGATGAATGAGCGTCGCTTTAGCACACATACTCGCATGGGTGTCAGAAGGTACATAGAAGAGGCTTGCTAGTTAGGCGCTTTGATGCCCTGGATTCCTACGAAATGCGTGCGATTCATGGGTTAGTAGATTCAAGTAGTTACATGAGTCGCAGGCCTACGATTGATGCTCCACTACTTGATAGTATCTTAGCATGGCATCTCTAGTGCACATCATCACACTATACCCAGTACATTTACACTTTGCTTTTAGTCTAGGATAGAATATATTGGACAGTCTACAAATTGCTATTCAAAGCTTATGCGATTCCCCTCCTAGTCCTCCTTGTGCTTCTCGGTCCAATCATGCCACCCTCCCCCTTCACTCCCTGCGTCTTGAGGCTGGCGACGAGAATCTCAACAGCATTGAACGAGTCGATCGGACCCAGACCCTCCGTCTTTCCATCGAGCATCGCCGTCGCAGCCCGGCTAACAATAGCCTTTGCGTCCAGACTGACTTCTGGCAGTATCTCCGCTGTCGCACCCAACCACCTCGCCAACAGGCCCTTGAACGAGACCTGATCGGTATTACAGGCCTCCTCTCCCTCCTTGCCCTCACACTTTTCCTCCCACAGGGCCCCAGTCTCGTGATTAACAAACGTGCGGTTTGCGGATTGGATAAAGCCTCTTGTCCTCTGGACCCATTTCGCGTCGCCAGTCTGTGCCGCCATGACTGCGCTGCCATACATGTACACGCCGACGTTGTAACTCCACTTGTTGTGGTTCAAATCCGCACATCCATTCTTTTCGTCCGTGCCGTCAAACACGTCGAACTGATCGCTCACAAGCCCCACATGCAGACTCCAGTCGTACACCTTCTCCGCCCACTCTTGAGCCTCCTTGGCGGCTGTCTCGTTGGTGGCTGCCGATAGTTTTCCCATGCGCGCAGCAAGTTGGAACATCAGGCCGTTGGAAATGCTGTTTTTGTAGAAGAAGCCATCGTTGCCGTCACCTTTGGCAATCTTCCAGCCTAGACCGCCTTTGCATCCTGCTGCTCCTTTCTTCTCGTTACCCCATCGTTCTCTCTGCTGCGCGAAGACATTGCGCGCAAGGTCGATCCATGGTACACTTCCTGGGGCCTCGGGGAATTTCAACTCAGCTGCTGTTGCAGCAGCAAGGGCCCACCATGTCTGGTCGTCGTTGCCGGTGGCGTCGATAGTGAGGAAGTCATTGGTTGGTGTCGCTTGGCTGAGAATAGTTTGTTCGAGCAGTGGTTCATATTGGCGGTCTCCGGTCACATCGGTATATGTAAGGAGCGCATCGACGGCAGTACCAGATTGCCACCACCAAAATGGTTGGGGAAACAGAGCGAGATTTGGGTTAGGAAAGCTGGCTTTGAGGGATGCTGCGACACGTGGGGCTGTAGCGAGTAAGGTGGCAGGTGCTGGCGCTGGTGGTTGAGAAGCAATCGCTGCGGATTGAAGAACGACGGTTATAGCGTTGGCAAAATTGGGTGGTATCATATTTGGTAGAATAATAACAAAAAACAATAAAACAAATGATTGTAGATAAGTTTCGTAAAAAGGTAAAGAATGAAGTTGCAGCAACGACCTTGCGCAGTGAAATGAACGTAGTGTGGCACGCAGTACCAAAGGCTTCAAAGGAGTGTGAAGTAAAGAACGGAAATCGTCGAAAACGACGAGGCAGAGGCTGTTAAGAAAAATGAGTGATTCGCAAACCAAGACGAGTGGAAGGAAGGACGGAGCGGTAGGACCCAGTCAAATCATTGCCACAGGAGGATTCGACTCAGCCTACCGATACTAAGCCACACCACTGCATATCTCCTTTTTCATGGCACGGATTCTAGAATGCGGTTCGACATCATAGCCATCCACTTAAATTTGAACGCGTCGTACTGCTAATTAGCATCGTTGAGGTGTCTCCACCCACACATCCCACTTTATGGCCGAAGGCTGTGGCTAGCTCTTATCGCCAAATCAACGCACACGCATGCGTTGTGCAACAAGAGATTTTCCCATCTTCCTATTCGCATATCCGTATCTTTCGCCCACGTTGCCCAGCGTATACCCCTGATTTTCAGGTAGCGACCCAGTTTTATGTCCTTAGATCCCTGTCCAGCCGAGCCAAATTCTGAAACACGCCATGCCATGTACCTGCTGAGGCGTGATTGGCTGCATGTGCAAAATTCCTGAGGTGTGCAACGGTATCCAAATAAAGAAACCTCTCCGATTTGGACGGACGAAACCGTTGAAATCAAATCAAGATTGTATGTTTATGCTGAATCGCTGATGTGCGTATGCTCTGGAGGGGCGTCGTAGGGCGTCGTTAATGTGTGCAAGTGATGATGGCAAACCATGTACGCAATCATAATTCGCGATGCGCTTTGTGATTACATTGATCTACGACCGTATGGATATGTCGATCGTCATAGGTACGTAGATGTCTCTGGCGTGACGAGGCTAAAGATAATACTTCTGGCCGTTTATTCATAGCGCTGCAACGCGACACCCTTGCTCTTATCGATAACTTGTAACCCACGCGTTCTATTAGCGGACCTATTGTTTAAGCAGCTGAGTTCCTCGTGTTCTCGTGTTTACGCATTGTTTCGGAAGATTGATTCGCGTGTAGTTGGCCACAGACCAAACTGCTGAAGATGACTATTAGCACTGCTCCATGTTCTGATTAATACGTCATATCATCACACCTTCTATCAAACACTCTCCGTTTCTTCCATCACAACTTTGCTCTGTGAGTCTCGCAGCTAGATGTGTCAAGGGAACCTCACAAAGTATTGTCGCGTTCCCATCGTTGACACGTCAGGTATTTCCAGACTGTTCTCACGCTGTTCTCCGTCTCTTGCATCCGAGCATGGAAGTAAATGTCGCCATAACTGGCTGATTGAAGCCGATTGTTGATGGAATAGTTGCAGTGGGCAGTAATGGGTGTGCAACAAGTGAACGAGACGTGTCATCTAAACCGAGCCAGGCGCCATGGCATCGTTACACGATTAAAGGGCTGAGATGGACGACATGTAGTCACCATCTTCTGTGCCGAGGGTCCAACTCCACGGTCATGGCACGGGAGGGCGTAAGCTCCGAGGATGCTGCGCTGAGAAAGCAAAAGCAACTTGGTAAGAGCAGCTTGGCTGATAAGATAAGAAGTATGTCGTCATTGTGCTACTGAACATCCCCCAGCTCCGAACTATCACATTTAGACCTGGCAACTTGAAAAAGAGACAGATTTACCTGCAGATAGCTTCGTCCTGAGTACCTCAAAAACTACGTGCCACAATACGCTATGGCTAGTTGCGCAATCTTCCAAAGCACGTCGCCTTCAGATCTGTAGTAGATCTGGCTCCCGACACCATCCGGCGGTTAGCCATTGAGCGGGAAATCTACAAGCCCCCCCTCTCCAAAAACAACTAAGCGCGATCGCATCGAATCTACAATTTGCACGATCATCTCGCTTCGATCGGATTATGCGGGGAACAACCCCTCTAGGCGGCTGCTGGCTTACAACCACGCACGAGTGACACCGATGGAGCCAATGGAGCTCTCATTATGACGTCGCAGAGCATGCATGTTCGACCAGGAAGCAGTTCCCAACAGATATGATTTAAAAAGACGGGTGGAGGAGGTGTTTGGGAATTTAAATTAACTAGTTGAGTTTGTACACTGCGCTTCCAACGTGCGAAATCGATTCAACTTTCATTGACAAACATGCCTTCCATGAACTCTACCGTAGGTTATTTTTCCCATTGATAAAAGCCAACAAAGATACATGCTTCGGAATAGAAGGTTCTAACAAGAGTGCTAGGTCTTCCACGCATATGCGTACGGCACAGCATTCTGGTACGGTCTGCGTGGCTTGTGTCGTGTCTACGATCCCATAATGGTAATCGGATGTACGTATACAAACCCCTTTCAAACAGAGAACCTCTCCAGACAACCCTTCCCAATTCACACCAAACTAATAATACTTCTAAGGGTTCCGTCCCCCCTCGCAACTTAACCTCGCACCCAACGACCTCGAAACATACAACGTGCGCAACGACGGCTGGTGCCTCATTACACTCGCTCTGGTCCTTATTTCCCTTACCAACGCCGTACCGTTTACTTCGGAGTCGGTGAAGAAGTTTTCGTCGGTGCCGTATGCCAAAGCCATTGTCGCGGCCACGATCTTTCATCACGTCGCGACGGGTATCGGCGCGTACCAGCATTATAAGTTGCCGAGCCATTACAACACCAGCATGAGTATTGGAGTTTGGGGCAACATTTGGTTGTCGCTTACGGGTTTGTTTACGTTGGCTTTGCTGCAGAGCGATGCGGGAGATATGTCTGTTGAGCAGGCTGCGCAGAAAGTGAAATAAGTGGGTGATGCTTTTGGTTTGGATCTGTCTCTGGGAGATTCTAAACTGGGTAAGGGGATGGAGTCAAAGTCAGTGGCTGAACTCTAAATAGTGACGCGGTAGCGAAGGCGGAACTTGTAAGCGCATTTTTCACTGGGGCTCGGGAGTAAGAGTAAGAGAGCATAAAGTCTACAGCTAGTTGCTAAATAACATAGTATGAATTGCATAATCAAATATAACATGTTAAAATCGACGTGAAAGAAAAACACATCTGCACATCATCTCCTCTCTCTCTCTCTTCTCCCCACGCATCATCTTCCCTCACTCCATCCTCACATATACCTCGGCCACCCCCCACACCCCGACGCATACCCCCTGAAATTCCATCCCTCCCTCTTCATACTGCACGGCGTACAATACCCATCATGAACCTGATACAGCATCTGCAACCGACACCTCACCGACTGACGGTACGGCACAACACCCGCTTGATCGAGATAGTACGGCTCATTAATCCGGTTCAGCGCCCTGCGCACGTCGCGGCACGGCTTGACTTGGATGTACTCGTGGTGGTTGCAGCGGAGCCAGTGTCTGTGGATATCTTTGCACATTGTTTTCTTTCTTTCTTCCTTAGTTTTCAACTTTGAATCTCGTATATTTCGTTTTTTCTTCCATCTCAAAAGATTCTAAATGTCTGGGAATTTTTCTCCCCAGTGAATTGGGGAGATTTTATTTTATTTTTTATTTTATTTTTCGGCCTTGGGAATAGTAAGTGTGAGGGATCAGATATGTGTCATCTTTTTTGGTACCTTTCTTTGCCCATTTATAGCATGAGTATTGGGAAAGGAAATGTAGTGATTGTAGGGCAAATGGTCTTTGCATGACTGTGTAGCATTGCTGGTGCGAAATCCTTTGGTCGCGGGGAAGGCGGCCATTCCAATCGCTAGTATCATGTTAACTCTCCAAATCTTTAAAAAAAAACATGGGGTATATCTCGTACCCTGAGCCCCCCATATCTAGATGGTGGAATGTGTACGTACTAAGCGGTGTATGGCTTTGCAGATCATATCCGCAACTTGATTATCGCAGCAGTGGCTTAGAAGATATAGCGCAAACGTATTTCTGTAACGTCGAGACACGCAATGACAAGGCTTGAGATTGTATTTTGGGATACGGGAGCTATTTTACTCAGCCCTTTTTTTGGAAAGCGAATCAAATAGGGTCAGATGTTGCACGGGTGCGGATAGCATTGTGGAAATAGGGCTGACTAGGCTTACTTAGGTTGCTATCCCGGGAATTGGGTTTTGATGAACGGCAATCTTTTCCACCGGTACAGTAGGCTATGTTGTCCAGGTACCCCGTACCCGTTGACTGCCTTCCCGCTGGGCTAGGAATGTCGGTGCTGGAAGTCACATTTGTGACGACGAATGCTTGCTCCGGGAGACCAATCGTGTATCGATAACGTGGCCGGCTCTCGGACTAAGCTCCAATGGGTCAGAACGAGAAGATCAACATGGCAGTATGATGATAACTGGTAATCGTTTGCCTGGAAGGGGTTTTCAGCCGGGCACTAGATGTCGTACCGGCGCTTTGTACAGCAGCGCACAAACAGGAAGTATTCGTAGAGCAAAGGATCTATTGATGTAGGATATGGATTAGATCACTGACAGTAAGTTAGTATTTAGTGGATTTTGTACTTTTCTGGGTTCACAGTTCCGATGTCAGGAGAGGCCTCATCTTAGACATTGGCGACCCCATGGTAGTCCGCGGATTAAGTATGGAGTAGAATTAAGTAGTATACTATTGATTGTAGACGCTACTATAGACTGTTATAGTTATAGTATCAGTGTGAATATCACTGTGAGTAGCTTAGTTGCATGACGAGGGATACAGGTTTGCGAGGAATTCACTATTCAAGAAGACTGTGACTACAGTCCTCGAGTAATCCATTCACGTCATAAAACAGCAAAAGACAAAGCGTACAGCATTCAATGTGTGTAAAAAAGATTGATTCAACTCCTTGAGGAGATCTTCATGGAATGGCCATGTTGGGTATTGTTTTCTAGGAATGCTAAAATCAAAAACGCCATTGGATGTATGCAAGGGGGTATCGTCCGTATCCATATCCCAGAACCGAAAAAAAGAAAACAAAAACACACCGACGCTATGTAAAAAATCAAAGGAAACATGATTCGCCTGTGCATCGTTGATCGTGCGTCATCATCATCGTACTCGTTTGCACCAGTGGCCTGCCACAGGAAACAAGGGTTTGGGGAGATTTACAAAGGAAAGACATGCAGACGACATGAAGAGAAAAAAAAAGGAAAGTTAGAGTTGTTGGAAACATGGATGAGGCTCATTCTCAAATCAATCCACGGAACTTGGCACCGTTCTTGTAGTAGATGCTGCGAATCGACGCCGGAGGAGTAGTGACTACTGGCGGAATAGGCTGGGTGGCAGCAGGTGCGGTGACAGTGACCATGACGGTGGTTGTGACGACGAGAACGCCCTCGTTGCCAGGCTGGGAAGGGGTAGGCATGACGCCAGGAGGGGCACTGAAGGTTGGGATCGCAACCGCAGATGTAGTCGGAACGGCAGAGCGGGTGCTGTTGGAGAAGGGCGGTCCACCAGTAGGAATAGAAGGAAGAGCGGTGCCGGTCGCAGAAGGAATGCCGCCATCAGAGCCGCCTCCTGAAAGAAGAGAGGTAACAGGGCCCATCTCGCGCTTCAACGGCATCTCGTTGTAAAGTGCAGTTCGCGCACTCCAGTCGCTGACAGCGGTGCCAACAGCATCCTGCTGGCCCATGGCGTATTCGGACATGTCGGCGAAGTCGAGAGCCTGCATTGCGACGTTGGGAGATGCAACGTCGACATCGATACAAGTGCTGTAATACTCATCCTTGCCCTTGTCGAGACCTGGTGTCTTTCCAGGAAGAGAAGTCCACTGCCACACCCAGTACAAAGTGTAGGCCTTGTCAAGCTCGACGTCTTCTGGGAGCTTCACGTCTGTTTCACAGTACATGACTGAGTTGGCAGGGCCGGTCTCTGGTGTGTTGGCCATGTAGGCGGGGTCGGCTACCTTGCGTTCCATGGCGACGGGGGTCTCGTTGTTCAAGTAGCAGCGGCCATCATCGTAGTCGTTCATGGCTAGCAAAACTCCGCGCTTGTCACCACCCTGTCCATCCTGGGTCCACTGAAGGACGTCGAAAAGCTTCTCATCTGTCTTTGGCTCTTTTGTACCATAAACGTAGACAGTGCCGCCTTTTTCCGGCTTTTCGGGGTTGTTTTGTGGAAGTGTGACGTGACCGTTCTCCTGGTAGCGGATGGCGATGAAGCCGCCAGGCACAGTCTTGAGGCGCGGGAACTTCTCCGAGGATTGTTGTTGCTCTCGTTGCATTGGCGCACAGAGTAGTTGGTCGGCGTCGATGAAGACCTTACCCTCGGTGTTGGACTCGGGCATCCTCCAGGTCATGGAGTTGTCTGTATCCTTCCCATCGGGGCCTTTTTGACCCCGGTCGACCATGCCTCGCGGATAGCCATAGGCACCCACATATTTGCCTTTGTCGTCGATGTTGCGAAGCTGCTCTCCCCAACTGTGGGAGTGGACTATGGGAAAAGCGGCGAGTGCCGCGACAAAGGTTTTCCGTAAAGAAGGCATTGTGATATGTTTGTGTATGTGTGTGGTGGAAGTTACTCGGTGATTGTGTCTCGAGAAAACAAAAAGCTTGTAGAACAAGAAGGTTCTGTGGGAAGAAACGCAGGGGTGAGATAAGTGAAGTGGATTTTGGTACGTGATGGAACAATGTGTAAGGTCATGTGCTTTGTAGACGTCTTCACCTCTGGAGCAACAATGTTGCTATTGTTCAATAAATAGCCGTATCGTGAATTCCGCACAGCGTGTTCCAGACAGGCAGAGCAAGGAAATAAAAAACAGAGGGAAAAAATGGACAAGAGAAGTGAAGTGAAGATACAACACAGGAAGGGTGTGTGAGAAGCGATTAGGTTCGCGCAACCATGTACCTTTATTCCAGGCGGGCAATGTGGTCAAACATGGTTCAAAATCTCCGACCCAAAGGGACAGAAGCGATCAGAGCCAATGGAGAAGGAGATATGTGAGGGATCGAAACAAGGCGCCACCGCACGCGATGCTGCAGACAACATTCTGTGCCTGCAGCCGAAGATGTTTGGGTCTTGGGACAGCGTTTCAACGCCGACCTCCACTACTATAGCCGCCAGCCATGGGTTTATTGGTCCCACAGCGCACTGGCGGCGTAGCGCGCACACCTGGCAGCATTGGGCACAGATTATTATTTTCTTGCGGCGCAAGGGCCAGACTCTTGTGGTGAGATGAGTAGTTCGTCGCCAGGCGGCTGCACTAGGCATGCATCCGATACGTTAAGAGGAGTAATTAAGGTATTGGAGGGCAAGGCGAGCCGTTGATCTACAACACGAACACGGCAGCTAACTTTTTGTCCAGTTGCCGTGCCGAATTGCGGGTCTGTCCGGGGTCAAGTTGCACAGGGAAATAACCAAGGGCGTGCGAGCCGCCCGCAGCGTCAGAGAGTGCGTTGGGGGATGGATGCAGCAGCCAGCACGGTACGACGAGAAGAACAGTGACGCGTAGGTGTCCAGCATGAAGATGGGGACTGGGTACACGCAAGTGTACCGGAGCAAGGCTTGGGCGATCCGACGATAGGTGAATGCGCGCCCGATACAGCGCATCGAGAAGAATGGGATTTGGTGGCAGCGATGGGTGGGGCGAGGTTTGGTAGCAGTGCTCAGGCTGCGTTTCAGGCCGGCTGGCGGGCAGGACTTGATTGGCTCTGCTGCTCACGCTACGCCGCAGCCTAACACGTGAGTGCGCCCGCCTGATTGGCCCGTAGCGCCCCAGCCTGCCATGCTACTATTTTTCTTCTTCGTTGTCGTCTTCTGTATTCTATGCGACCACTTTGACGCCCATCCATTCTCCGAGATTAGTACCCGAGATTCGGGGCCCCAAGTATAGACACTTGGCTGCCATGGCGCGTGTGGCACCCGCTCGGCATACCAGGTCATGCGCAACCAAGAAATGAGCAATTCACCACATCGCCCAAGGCCAGTCACCAAAGCCGACATCTTATCGATAGCCACTGTTTCACGGATCAGCATCGGCACTTGGGGCCCAGGCCACCCCCCCCCCCCCCCCGCCTATCAGCAGAACCGGCAGATTACAGGAAGCCGTCTCGAGGCTAACCACGTCGGACTACGTCCGTAGTCTTTATTGTGTAGTGGCAACTCAAACTCAGAATGCTTGAGGACATGCGTTTCAGTGGCCGAAGAGTCGCACTCAATCCTACCAGCACCACTACCAAACTCAAATCCTCACATGGACGGGGCCCGTTAATACAATATGGCATTCTGCGTATACATAGCGTTTCTTGGAGTGATTCAGAAGAGGCAACGGCTATTACGCTTGCTTTTACGCATCGTCCACTAAGATTGCCTTATTCCAACAGCTCAACTTGAGAGTGGTGAAGCAGCGACTTTGTTTTTCCTTACCCTTCTCCCACCAGTAGTCGAGTAATCCGGTTCAAGTGCTTCTGGACTACACATAGATGCACTAACATACTACCTGAAACACTTTGACCCAACCAGTCTCTACACCTACTGAATCCACATGCACCCTACATCACCTTTAAAAAAATACCGCAGCTAAAGTCCACACGTGCGCAAAAGTTTAGGGGTATGCAGAAATAGTCTGCATAAATTTGCGCAGCTGACTATCCATGTGTTGGACTTTGTCCTGTAGTGAGTTTTACCAGTTGAAGGGGCTACCATCGTCTGCTACACCAAGATCTCTCTTGGCAGATTCACTACGAGGGGCCTCCTTTTAACCCTCCCAGGTCCCAAGCTATGCATCTAAGCCACATGTAGCAGGGTGGAATGACGTTTGCGCAGTGAGACATTATTGCTGTTTCGATACTGGTACGGATATCAAACTGTGAGATATGTACCATGGCGTCGTCGAGACAGATTGAGTGGAAACAGGACTTGCCATCTCAGCATTCGCCATCCTCTTGAGGGCCCGAGATAGCCGGATAAAAACTGCCACTACCACAACAGTGTAACTACGCAATAAAGCTAATAGTGCTTGTTCGTTATATATTGAAATACATAATTAAATAGAATTCTACTTTATAAGAATACTTTATACTCTACAAAGTTCACAACAGCCTGCATAGTAATCAAGGCTGTGGTTTGGATTGATATTGGACGTAGTGATTATCCGACTATTGCGGTTCCCCGAGAGCCTTGTCCCTAACACTGTGATTTATCAGCAACGGAGAGAAAAGTGACAGTGAAGTATTGACAATCGCAGGCAACATGAACAAACGAGTTCTCAATATTACATTTTGCACCTTACACCACCCGTTCTTGTAACTCACAGCCAGATCAATCACCGACTCCCTTTCAATGAGTACATGAAGAAACAACCGCTTACCCTGCAATCCCCTTCATTGAACTAAGGAATACATCACACAACTCCCTTCTGTGAACTACACACGACCATCACATACATGAACCTCCCTATATAAAAAATCCCTCTCTCCCCAAAACATGATCCCTACCATACGAGTTACTACTAAACCCAGAAACACTTAAGAAGCAAAAAAAAACCCCGAACAACAAGCGAATACATCAAGAAAAACAATGGCTGTAGACCTAAACTACCCCCCAAATTGCCAGTGCAGAGTTGTCCAGCAAAGCTGGATCTGCCAATGCACCGTGGAAATGTACACACAAACGTGTGACGGTGTACAGCACTGGCCATCTCGATGGGTGACGTTCATAGATCACCCCAGGATGTGCAATCAGTGCATAGAGCGCATAGAAAGGGCAGCGAGGGAAAGGGAGCGACGGTAAATTCATGAGCAAAGTATGCTCACAGGCAGTAGTAGAAAGAGGAGACTGAGGAAAAAAAAAGGGGGGAGAAAGGGGGAATATTGAATCATGAGAAGGTTGGCATATATATATTATGTAGTAGTAGTCGTGTGAAGACAGGGAGAATCATGTATTCAGAAAAAAAAGGGGGGGGGCGGGGGGAAAAAGTCCTAAGATTAGAAATTATTACAAAAAAAGAAGGCGGTTTATACACTTCAATCCTGCATATCCTCATCCTCATCCTCATCTTCTTCGTCGTCATCTTCATCTTCCGTCTGTGCATTCTCCTCTCCCTCCTCCATCCCCGCCGTATTCCTCACTTCAACCAGTCCAAACACCGCATCGGGCAAACCCTCCCACCCAACCTCCCTCTTCACACAAATCAGCCCAAACTCGCACACACCATTGAACCCACCGCGCCTGCTCTTGCCGAAAAACCCAACCACAATCTCATCAGCAGCAGGTTTCACCTCGACAATCTCGCCTTCTTCATCCCCCGCATTCAATTCCCCTTTACTCTCCCCATTCGACAAGTGCACTCTGACGCCCTCATCCGGATTAACTTGGACGCTCGTAATCTCCACATCCTCGGCAAGTTTTATCTTCTCGGATGCGTGGCCCCCAAACCGATGCGTAGACCCGTACACGCGCATCGGACCCCAGTGCGAGACATGGCCGTCAGCATACTTGACTACGCCGCCGTCCCAGAGACAGCCGACGCGCAGGTCAATCGACACGGCGCGGTGGAGTTTTCCATCCGAGCCCCGCTCGCGCAGGAGCTGCGCCCATTCGTAGGGGTCGTCGGGGCGGTAGTGGTCGTCGGAGTCGGAGGACAAGTAGGCGAGGTGTTTGCGGAGGACAATGCTGGAGCCGGGGATGCGGATGAAGGATTTGCTGGCGAGGAGTTTCCACACGTTTGCTGTGCTTGTTTCGCGGCCGTTGGAGGCGAGGATGCGGAGGGAGAGCGGGTCGGTGCGGTTGAAGCGCTGGTCCAGTTCGGCTTCAGTGAATTGCATGGTTGTGGGTGCCTTGTGCAGCCATTCTGCGGGCTGCTCGTGCTCGGTGTTGTTGAAGGTTATGCGCGCGATGCCGCTGTATGAGTTGATGTGGAGGGTTGCGGAGCCTCCTTCGTCTTCGTGCGTTACGCTCACGTCGGGCTTTGCTTTTCGGGCTGTTTCGTTGAGGATGGGGTCGGTAGGGAGTCGGAAATGGGGAAGCATGCGGAATGAGAGCGCATCTGCTAGGTCCCAGCGTGCGTTGTTGGGTGTGTTTTCCGGGTCGACAACTACGCCTTCTTGCTTCAGGTAGCGCGAGTATGCGGTTTGGGAGACGAAGTTCTTAACCCAATCTTGGGCATAACCTCGCTCCATGATACCAGGGCGATGCGGCGAGCCGAATGCATGACCGACTTCGTGCATGTGAGCACCCTGACCAATTGCACAGGCTTCCCATAAGGTAGTACACTGTCTGTTATCGTTGCCCACCTTTTCTCCAGGTTTGCGTGTGTCGCTCAAACAGCTGGTAACTTCTTCCAGAAAGCGCGGCCAAGAGTAGGTCAAGTGGCTTCCAAACATGCCCAGTGATATACCATGCGAATCGTGGCAACCAAGGGCGGCGTGTCCGAGAATAAGACCTTTGGACATGCTGTACTGAGAGTCCAAGATCAGGCCAGCAACTATGGGCTGAGCATCAGAAACGAACGGGCCCCCAGCATCTGTCAACGCTTCCTTGAAATAGTCGAAAAGGGCGTTCTTGTTGCGAGCTCTGTCGTTCTGCTGTGCAATATTCTCGTTGCGAATTTCCCTGACTGTCTTGGAAGAGCGGATGACGTGGATCTTGGCTGTGGACCGTATAGCATCGTCCTGTGCGAGAGTTTGGCCAATGCGCGCATTGATAAACTCGCGACTAACAGTGTCTGCAGTCCATTCCTCCTCCAATCGAAAGGAGCGTCTTCCAATACCTTGTTTTCTCAAATCTTCGGCAGTCATGGCTTGCCACATGTACGCAGTCATGCGAAGCTTGGCAATGGCAGCATCCAAATCCGAGTGTGCCGAAGACACACCAGCAGCCTTGTTAGGAGGACAATCGATGAGACACGGCGAGTCAGAAGCAACCATGATTGCGAGATGGAGAGGTGGATACTGCATCAGAGGCCAGTAATTGACGTTCGTCTCAACAGTATGTTCGATGCAGTCGTTACAGATGTAGGCGAATTCGAGCCTATTCAATCCTGGAGAGAGCATGACCATGGCCTTGAAGTGGCCACCCGCTAGAGGCCATGTCTGCTCTGGGAAGTTTTCGGATTTGTTTGCTGCTTTGGTAGTTACGTGTATGTAACTTCCTTCAGCGGCTTCGAACCCATATGTTCCGGTGACAAGAAGGCAGCGCTAGGGAACGTGTTAGTAAGTTCAAATGCTGCAGCAACAGAGATCGCACTTGATGAATTGTCTCTCCATCTTCAAGATTGGTGATTTGAAGAGGACTTGTGATTGGTGCCATAATGATGATGTGCGGTGGCTATGTGACGGGGCGATGAAGTCAATTGAGTGGAAATATCAGAGAGATGCTGAAAAGCCTGGTTGGTCGATTGTGGGAGGAAATTAACGCTTTTTTAACTTGAAGTCTTGCGTTGTCCTTCTTATAGCTTTCCAAACGCTCTGGAGGAGTTGATACCCCTTGCGCCAGTATTCAGGCAACTGTCCGGATTGAGACTAGTTCCAATGATGCTGCCTGGTGTGCATCCGCTTGCGAACTTGCACCAGTCGCCATCTAGTCCGCGATCAATCCGTAACGGTTCGCAATATTAAACATCTCTTCTGATTCGACTTGCTGCCTACAATACTGCAAAGGACATGATGGTGCTGAATACTTATGTGCTTGGAATGAAGCTGTTATTCCCAGGTTACGTCCGCGCTAGATGAGTGGTATGCGCGCACTCTGTTTCGACATTGACGTCTAGAAGGTCAATACAGGCTATGGAGTTCATCGAAATGAATAGCTTGATGGGAGTGAAGTGGCAACCGTTCTTGATGACGAGTTGAGCTGCACACGTGACTGGAGATGCTGGAATGGCAGGATAACTTGTTTACGTCCTAAAGTGTAGTCCGCACCATGTACATTTGTACGGAGCCTGTCGGTGAGCTTATCCATGTAGGTCTGAGGAGCGAATACGATATTCAAGCCTTTTGGCCTGATCGGAGTCGGCGCGATTGTTGCAGCGTTCCAGACGCGTGGCGCCAGATCAGTCAGGGTCTTCGCCTATCTTGAATATGTGGACCGTGCGCCGATCACCAGAATCTAGACACAACGGCGTTTTCGCCATCCCACACTCTCTCGTCTTGTGCCAAACAGCCATCATCCAGCGTATCCACACCAGACCAAGTCCCAAGTTTATCCACAATGGCTTCTCTCTTATCATCCAACTTTAGTATGAGCATATGTGACATACGCAACTGACCTCAGCCCGTGCTATCACTTGTGTACATACATTTCGCCCTCGATACAACGTTGAGGGGCACTACTGTTTATACCATCATACTCGCTTGCCCGCCCGCCTAGCATCTCCTGAAGAGAGCATCGAAATACTCGCCTACCATTGCGCTTTGTTGTGCTGCTAATAACGTCGAAACCGCTACCATGGACACTATCGAGAGCGACTCTTCTGTCCCCGTAGCCGGTGACTCGGTGTTTAGTATTTCACGACCGTCATCCGCCTCTTCGATCCGCTCTGCCGACACGCCGAAAGAGCTCCCTGCGGGCGCCCCCGTATCTCACCTATTCCAGGTTCGACACACACCGACCGCCGGCCGTGCCGTTTTCGCTACCCAAGACATCCCCAAAGGCACACTTGTATGGCAGTCAACGGATCTTACACTTTCCGTGTTGCTACGCGAGTATAGACGTGAGGTGTGCGGGCAATGTTTTGGCTACGACTACGGACGAGGTCTGAGCATACGAGACAAGACAGTGGGGTTTGCTTTCTGCTCGGAAGCGTGTCAGAAAACATGGCAGGAGGAGCAGGGGGAGATTGGTATCCAGACTTGGACTGCTGTTGAGAATCTGATCCGAAAGAGGAGCAAAGAAGATAGTGACATGGTGGACGTCGACATGCCGCGGCCCACGAAAAAAGACATTAGCAAAGCTTGGGATAGTGTGGCTGGGCAGGCGGCGTTGATAAGGAGTGCAAGGGAAGCGGAGCAAGCGGATGGTGTGGACTGTCAAGCTGCGGTGGCCATTTCCAAACAGCACAAAAAAGCTGTTTCCAAGGCACTACAGGGACGCATTACCCCCGACGTGATGAGCTTCTGTGTCAGTGGCATCTTGTGGCGCCACCATCATCCTGAGCAGTGGGAACGATTGGAGGCGCTCGCAAACGACAACACGCCGTACCACAGCTCTGATGATCTGGATGCTTTCACACGGGCCTACCTGCACTTGGTTGCGATTCTGCCCGTGGCGCTCCTCCCACTGGTGACGGCGGAAACGCTTCTCACACTGTCGAAGCGTGACTCGCACAACTCGTTTGGCATTCGCTCGCTCGAGGACGAAGGCTCGGAGTTCTTCGGCTATGGGTGCTGGCCGGCTGCAAGCTACTTCAATCACTCGTGCGGACAGAACATTGAGAAGAAGCGGGAGGGGAGGATATGGTATTTCAGGGCGGGAAGAAACATTGAAAAGGGACGAGAGCTGTGCATTACTTATTTGAGTGGAGAGGAGAGGATGCTGAGTCGCGGGCAGAGGATGCTGAGGCTGAAGAAGACGTGGGGATTTGATTGTGGGTGCGAGAGATGCGGGGCGTTGTAGAATGGAGGGCCCTAGTATGTGTGTAGTAGCGATTGGTAAGGCATGTCGTTTGCATCAACAGTTAGGGTGAGCGTGTTGCCAAGAGCGACATGGGCTGAGACTGTGGCGGTTGTGGTGCGGCCATTGGCCGGCTAGGAAGGGCCGGCATGACAATCACAGGCAATGGGCCAGTAGCTGTCAGGTGAAGAGCAGACACGGAGCAAATAGTAGCAGTAGTGTATTATTGATGATTACAGACCCCGTGCGCGAAGGAGCTTGCTGGAGACACCTCGTCAACTAATGTAATGGGACAGCGGAAGTCGGATTGGGCATCGGGCCGAAAGTATATGCGCGTGAGGAAACAGCCCAAGGGCACATGTGCATCTTCCGGGCCGACACATGGACTGCACATGGCAGACATGCATGTTGTTACTTGGGAGACCAATCTGTCGTGCGAGTTAGGCCATAGGCGTCAAAGGAGGATGTGGTGCAGAGGCGAGGGTGCGAGGCCAGTGATTGACGTCTTCTGAGGCGGTTCCCACTAGGCAGTGACGTAAGAGATTCGCCGCACTAAATGGACCCTGCAGACGAACTAGGACCGTTGGGTTGCGAGCAAGTGCAAGGGAATTCATCGGGGGCGTCGAGCAGAGACGGCGGGAGATTGCGTCCCCAGCAGGCAGGCGGGCGGGCAAGCAGCGGGCAAGCAGCGGGCAAAGGCAGGGGGCGGGCTTTTCATGGTCTCTGCCTTGATTGTATATGCATGTGGCCGTCGGGGCCCATTGGCAGGGTCGAATTGGCATGCTAAGAGACCATCTTCTGTTCCAAGGCCGCAGGTGAGGGCTGCATGCAGTGTGGCGTAGGCCGCCCCGTGCCTAGCGAGCTTTGTGAGCCTCTAGTCGACGGATCCGCTCAACCTTGCGGCATGCCATGGAGCTGACAGAGGGCTGCCGGCGATTCCGCGGTGCGCCGCTATGGCTCGAGTGCATTCGCGCGGAGGTAGCGTGTGGTGAAGAAGAAGAAATATCAAGTCGTTGCCCACATGCTACATAGAGCTTATTAGATGCACCGTCTCAGCCGCCGCACTTCCTCTTGTTCTATCCGATTTGCCTGTCTGTCACCGTGAGCGGCCAAACTGCAGTCTGACGAAACCAGATAGCCCCGCGCAGACCACTGCCACTACCACCACCACTACTGCCTGCGAATGCTCATCACCAGCACCTGCTACACTCTACTAGCCCTACACTCACCCTAGAGCACTGTACAGCACAGCACCCTACTCTACTCTACTCTACCCTACTCTACTCTACTCTACCCTACTCTACTCTACTCTACCCTACTCTACTCTACTCTGGCATCAGCCGCACCCCCAGGGCCACATCACACCAAGCACAGCCCGTTCTGTCCACGTCCGACGGCAAAACCCTTGCTCGCTCTGGGCTAGTCACAGCAGAAGCAGCAGCAGCAGCAGCAGCACCACACCCTGCGACGTCTTCGACGCGGCACGCCAAAATATCCAGACGAGCGTCATACCTCCACCCTGACCACTACTGCTGCTACCAAACGCGGCGTCACTGTACCGTACCCAGTACAGTATTGGCTTTGGCGGAGAACAGCCACACCTGCATCGAGATCCAGGGCTGCCCTTCCCCGCGAAGCACATGCAGTTCCAGTCAACCCCCAGCTCTCCACGGAGCGGGCGCAAGAAGATGAACCTGCCAGTAATCGAGGTGAGACGACTTGCTTTTTTTGTCTCTGCTTTCTTCTCTTGCTGTTCTCCCGCCCACCCTGTCTCCATGCACATGTTTCCTCTCCGGCCATCAGTCAGGGGCGCGACGGGTACAATAACGCCCCATGGCTGCCTCAGGGCTGGCGCGCGTGGTTGCAGCTTGTTTGGCGATGATGTAGTCGGCATCGTCATCTGGCGCACGGACGCGTTATGACGCATGTCGCTCCTACTCTCCTGCTCAGGCCTCACCTCGCGCCTTCCCTCGCTCGTGCACGCCTTTCTCTTCAACCACCACCTTTCCCATTGTCTTTTTTCCCATTTTCTCCGCCACCACTCCACTGCCGTGACACTACTGTCCCGCTGCATTCTTCCCCTTCTCCTTCTTTTGCTACTGCTACTGCTGCTACTGTTGCTGCTACACCCGGCTATACTCGGTCGTATCAAGCCCATCTCTGCCTGTAGCCGTCTCCCAGCCCAAGCGACCCCGCCATCCCCAGCGGCTTTGTAATTCACTCCTGTCCACGCACACACACACTAAACATGGCCGCCATACAGAATTTTAAGAACTTCCTGCGCCATGGCAAACAGGCCCGCCACAACGCTGAGCCCACGACAAATGTATCCAATGTCCATGCCCAGTCGCAACATCAACGCTACAACCAGGCTCCCGAGCCCGCGCATCATGGCATCTCAGAGCCCGTAATGGACCACAAGCCCCTCCAAAACAACCCTGCTCCCCATGGTGACTACTCGGTCGGCGCTGGCGCTGGCGACAACCGTCACATTGCCGCTCAAGCAGGCGACGCCGCCGCTCGTGCCGTTGCCGACAACCAGAAGAAGCAGGCTGCCGCAAAGGGCGCCGGTGTTGACCCCTCCGTACTCGAGCGCATTGTTGCAGAGGAGCGTGAGGCAAAGGGCAAGCTGCCCAGATACCCAGGCCTCGAACGCTGGACCCTGCTCGAGAAGATGGGTGACGGTGCCTTCAGTAACGTCTACCGCGCACGAGACAACACTGGCCAATGGGACGAAGTCGCCATCAAGGTCGTTCGTAAGTTCGAGATGAACTCACAGCAGGTTAGTACTACCCATATCCTTTGCCCCTCCCCCCTCTTGCCCTCTTGCCCTCTTGCCCATTTCCACAATGTCGCCATTCCTCTCCCTTACCCGATACCGCACCGAAAGAAGTTGGGTGTTTTTTGGACGTTACCAACGCGAGGCCGGTGTAGGACAAGCATATGCATCCGGACTTCAAAACGCCAAAAGCAGCCGAGGTGCGATAGATTTACTTCCCTGATGCTCGACTCCCTAGCATCCTCGTTTTCCATCACGCATGGACTTTTGTAGGCAGACACTAACTGCCCTATAGAGAGCAAACATCTTAAAGGAAGTACAAATCATGCGCCAGCTCGACCACCCCAACATTGTCAAGCTCATTGACTTTTCCGAATCACGGCAATATTACTACATTGTCCTCGAGTTGTGCCCCGGTGGTGAACTGTTCCACCAAATCGTTCGCCTTACCTACTTTTCAGAGGACCTTTCTCGCCACACCATCATCCAAGTCGCCAAGGCTCTGCAATATCTGCACGAGGAGGCAGGTGTTGTACATCGGTTCGTATCCTGCTCTTACGTCAATGAGATCAACCGCTGACGTCATAACCAGAGACATCAAACCTGAAAACCTTCTCTTCTACCCAATTCCATTTGTCCCCACCAAAACCCCCAAGCCAAGAGGGCCTGATGATGAGGACAAGGCTGATGAGGGCGAGTTCGTCAAGGGTAAGGGTGCTGGTGGCATCGGCCTGATCAAAGTTGCCGACTTCGGTCTCAGCAAAGTCATTTGGGATACCCAGACAATGACACCTTGCGGTACTGTCGGTTACACCGCTCCTGAGATTGTCAAGGACGAGCGCTACTCCAAGAGTGTTGACATGTGGGCACTGGGTTGCGTGCTCTACACTCTTCTTTGCGGCTTCCCACCCTTCTACGACGAGTCCATCCAGACTCTTACCGAGAAGGTCGCGCGTGGCCAGTACACTTTCCTTTCTCCATGGTGGGACGACATCTCCAAGTCTGCCCAAGACCTGGTGTCCCACCTACTGACAGTAGACCCCGAGAAGCGTTATGACATCAACCAGTTCCTCAACCATCCATGGATACGTGAGGCTGACGAGCCTACTTACTCTGCTTACGATGCACCACCTCTTGCAACACCTGCTGCCAAGAAGGAGCGTCTTCAGCCAGACTTTACCCACCTTGAGTCACCGGGCGCCCGTCGCATGGACTTCCGTTCACCTGGAGCCGTCAACCTTCGAGAGGTTTTCGATGTCAGTTATGCTGTACATCGTCAAGAAGAGGAGGGAAAGAGGAAGAAGCAGTTCAAGCAAGGATACCGTGGAGCAAACGCTATGAACTCTTTGAATGCACTTGACGAGAACGAAGACGATGATGAGTACACTGCCGAGTCCGTACCATACGATTCCTCGTCACAACATCCACCAGCGAAGCTTCCCAAATCGCAAGGTGCCGACGTATCTGGTATGGAGCAGAAGATGCGCAACACCACACTATCCGCCGCAGCCCAAGCACGTCAACAACAAGCAGCACCACAACAACGGGGCTATGGTCAGCATTCTGCCGCTGTCGCAGCGGCGGCTAAGCGCCAGGTCAAGAACAAGGGTGCCTTTGAACTCAACATGGACACATCGAGTATTCTGGGCCGCCGAGCCAAGAAGGGGCCTGCGCCTAGCGGTCTAAGAAACAACATCTCTGTTGGCGGAACATGACAAGCATCGTCGCTCACAGAGGATTGGTGAGAGCTGGCTCGCTTTTGACGATGGGGATGCTATGAGATGTCATGATGGCGTAGAGTGTTTTTTTTCTTGTCTTTCATTGCTCAATTTCCTTTCTTGGTGTGTGTCTGTCTCTGTGTGTCTTCTCTTTTTTCATCGATTTTAGTCGGGTCATATCCATGCAGTGGAACGTCCTGTTCTCCTCTCATAGCATAGTTTGTAGTAGTCACTGTCCTTTTCGAAGTGCAAAAAGGGGCCATTTAACGCGCCTTTGTGCGCTTTCTTGTTCTGGGCATGAGAGGGGAGTGTCGGAGGATAGCGTTTTATGTGTGAATGGATACAAGCAAGGGCATGCCACAATGGTCGCAAACTATGTGACTTGGACAGTTATCAATGGAAATCATCGGGAAAAACGAGACATGAAAACATGAGTGAAGTGTATGCTTCGCCCCTCCGCCACACCTTTTACTGAACAAAAGAAAAGTTTGTATTGCATGCTAAGTTATGTCCCGACGGAAAAGAATATTGCTCAAAAGGAAACTGAGCGTGAGTGCAAACCAAGAACAAAGAAGAAGATGAAGAATTTCTTGGTTAGGAAGCCCAGCATAAAAAATCTAGACACTGTTTCTCCCAATCATACAATGCATATGTATAAAGATAAAAACCTCTCCATTTACACGTTATAATTTCTCTATCGCTTGGGCACAATTCCCGCAGCTGCATTCATCAGGCTCAGTCCAGTACCTGACGCAACGGGCGTCATGGTGCCGGGTGTGGGCGCTCGGGAGGGAACGTTACTCCTGTTGTGTGCCATGTGCGCCTTGACCAGGTGGCCAGCGCACAGCGCACTGTTAAGCGACAGTTCGCCCGCAAGCACACCGGCGGCAATGACGCGAGCGAGCTGGCGAGCATTGTCACCGGGAGAGGTTGGGTGGGCACCCCGTACGCCGAGCAGGTCGAGCATGGCAGACTGGGGCTCAAGAATGGTTCCGCCACCAATGGTGCCGACTTCTATCGAAGGCATAGAAACCGAAATCTGGAGGTTGCCGTTGACACTGGTAGGAGATGTTAGCAATCTCGTTTACCCAGCAAGATAGACGGCATGAAGATAAATCAAGAAAAACAAACTTACTTGTTCATGATGGTAATGCAGTTGGCACTTTCAACAACCTGGGCAGGATCTTGACCGGTAGCCAAGAAGACCGCAGCAACGATATTGGCAGCGTGCGCGTTGAATCCACCCATAGCACCCGCCATGGCTGAGCCGATAAAGTTTTTGGAAATGTTCATCTGGACAAGATCATCGACTTCACACTTGAGGACTGATCGGACAACGGAACCGGGAATCATGGCTTCGGCAACAACACCCTTGCCACGGCCGTCGATCCAGTTGATGGCAGCAGACTTCTTGTCGGTACAGTAGTTACCAGAAACAGCGACCACACGCATGTCTTCGAAGCCGCAGTCATTGGCCATGACGTTCAGAGCATGCTCAACACCCTTGGAAATCATGTTCATGCCCATGGCATCGCCAGTCGTAGCCCTGAAGCGAACGTAGATGTTGGTTCCGGCAATAGCAGATTTCATCGATTGCAGCCTGGCGAAGCGAGAAGTAGAGTTGAAAGCGTCCTTCATGGTCCTCTGGCCTTCTTCTGAGTCAAGCCAGATCTTGGCAGCACCTGCGCGTACGAGGCTGTCGAATCCAATACAGGGTCCACGAGTCATGCCATCGCCAGTGATAACAGTAACGGCACCGCCACCAGCGTTGATAGCCTTTGCACCGCGCGAAGTTGAAGCGACAAGGACACCTTCAGTAGTTGCCATGGGGAGGAAGTAATTTTGGCCGTCGATGAGCATTGGGCCGGCAACACCAAGGGGGAGAGGGAGATAACCAACAACGTTTTCACAGCATGCGCCATGGACAAGATCGTAGTTGTAGTCCTTGTATGGCAGAAGTGAGCGTTCCAGCAGAGTTGATGTTTCTCGTGTAGCGTGTGTTCGGGAAACGAGACCTCGGCGAATCTTGACAGCGCGAGTCTTATCGCCAAGAGTCTTCTCCAGTGCGTAACCTGGGATCTTACCCCTTAGCGACATCTCAATCAGTTCCTCATCGGTCATCTTAGGGGCCTGTTTCTCCTTGATCATTTGCTCAAGAACCTCGTAAGCGCGGTTAGGCTGGCGTTGCTGCTCTTCCGTTGGGCCTGCTGGAATCTCTGGCTGGGGTCTTGGCTGGACTTGTGTAAGCGGCTGCAGACATTTGGCTTGTTCATCTGGGCCGGGGGTACGGGGCGGCGTAGGCATGTGCATGGATGGAATGCGAGGGGTTCCGGGGACAGTGGGGGCTCCGTCTAGGACTTCGGAGGGAGAAGGAGGATCCAGTGGCTTGTGCGGCTCTTTGATTGTCCATCGAGCAGCATTGAAGAGGTAACCGTTGAGGACCACGCTCATGACAAGCGCAAGTACGATCCACTTGCTAAGGAATGGATCTTCCAGACTCTTGAGCACGCCATCGACAATGTGGGTGCTAATGTTAGTGCCAAAGGCATGGTCTGAGTTGGAAAGAGAAGGCCCGGCGTAGTGAATCGAAGGGAACTCGAGCTCGTACTTGATCGGCATGAGAACAGTAACAATGGTCGATGTTGCGGCTTCCTTTGCCTGCTCAAAGATGTGATCCAAACCACTTCCAGCAACCTTGAAAGGATCTAGTGGAGGGGTAGAACCAACAACAGAGACAAAATAGGACTTGCAAGGTGCAAGGCCAAACTTGAGGGTGGTAACATTGAGGATGTTGACAAGGAAAAATCCAGCGACCATAAAAATCTTAAACTTGGGGACAGTGATCTTCTTTCCAAAGACAGTCGTGCTGTTGCTGCTGAACTGCACGTCACGAGCACTAGGCCAGTCGTTGCTCGCAGCAACGCTCTCAGCGACCTTGCCGTCAATGCCGTCGTCTTCGAGAGCACGGCGAAGAGCAACATGACGCTTGATTCGGTTGATCTCAAGTTTGACGGTAAGAATAGACGTGTAGAAGGTCAGAAGCATGAGGGCATCGAAGAAGAGAATCCAGGCACCTAGGAAACAGAACTGGCGTAGACCACCTTGGATTCCAGACAAGGCGCCTGCAACGAGAACCAGAATCTCAAAGAAGTAATCACGGACAACCTCGAAGCCAGTCTTCTTGATAGCTGTTTGCACGGCGGATTGAATCGTTACAGGCTCGCCTCGCTTCTCCTCGGCGGCTCGTCGGCCGTCCAAGGAGGCAGACAAGACAGCCTTTGTGAGAACGATGGGCTTTTCAAATCCGATGATGACAACTAGGAAGGGAAGTCCTTCGGAAAGAAGGATCAAGTTGATAGAGACACCGAAGTAAGTCGTCACAGCGAGGGCAAAGAGGAAGGCAAAGGCGGATTGCAATAGAACAGCAGCAGCCAGCCAAAAGTTGGAACCCAGTCGCCTCATGGCGAGGAAGAGGGACACGAACGTCAGGTGCATGGCAAGGTATCCCATGGCCATGATGACAATGTCACCAGTGTCGGCATTCTGGAGGCCAAGTTAGCAAAGTGCACATTCGCCATGAGGGAGACGAAGAAACAAACGTACCTTGAGTAGGTCAAGGAATGAGGTCCAAGAGTCGATGATCGAGTTGCGAATTCCTGAAGGGGCATTGCCGTGCTTGGAGGCATGCATCATCCACTTCTTCTGCTCGCGGGAGCCTTCATGCGCAGAGCTCTGGGCTTGGGTGATATCCTCTGGTGCGGGGATCTCTTGCATGGCCTCGAGGAATTTGGCAGCCTCATCGTATGGCATGGCGTATGCGAGCGAGGTGTCGTGGGAAAGAGTGGAGAAGGAGCTGTAGGAGCTGGGAAGGAGCTGTGCGGACACATTCTGAGGGACGGATTGTTGCGAGGGGGCCGAGTTGAGGGTGCTGGACGAAGGGAAGACGAGGGTGACAAGGGCGAGCTCCTGTGCAGGCGGGCATGTGAGCTCATGAGGTTTGGAGAGATGCGAGTGAGTGGGACATACCTGGGCGTTGTCGGCAGCACTGCCTCTGGCGTCCGAGGCCTCCCACTGCCATGATGTTTCTTCTCCAACCCTCAGTGTCTTACTGCCCGCCAAAAGGGACTGGAAGTCGACATTGTTGGAGACATCCTCGATGCCGCTCTCCAAGAGTCCCCTGTCCAAGACGCCGAGGTATGAGTAGCTGGCGAGGACGGCAATGGTGACAATGGTGTGGATGGGATGCGTGCATGCCTTCTTGGCTACCGAGAGCAGGACGGGGAACAGGTGACGGTCGAACCAGGTTGGGGCAGTCTTTTGCTGGTCGCCCGTCGCCTGCCAGCGGCTGGCGAGTGATCCTAGCATTGTGGGCGTCTACCACCGAGGTTGTTTGAGCGTGATCGAGGCGTGGAGGGGCTCCGGGGAATCGTTTGCATATGTACAGGCACACGTACGGGTCGGTGGCTGTGCGGGGCTTATCCCCAGTGAGCGCCGATTACGAAGCAAGGTAGAGACAGTGGTTACCGTATGCGAGGTTATCTGCACAAAGCGTCTCGTGGCGTGCGTCGGAGACCGAAGCAGTTGTTTGTGAAGCGACTACCCCCAGCCCTTTGGTTATTATGTGTCTAACCCCAGGTAGTGTCGGGACTGCCGCGATGCGACGAAAGACAAAGAAAAGCAAACTGCAGCTCGGAAAAGAACAAATTATTAGGGTGGAGAGAGCGAGAGGGGAGGAGGGGAAGTATGTGCTCGTGCGTAGGAAGAGTACATATGTACAGTACGTACAAAAGACGAAATGGGCTATCGGGGGGAATTGTTGGACGGCGCGCCCCTTGGCCAGGGTGTGCATGCCCCCCGTCCCACGACTTTTTTGACAGCGCTAAAAGCACCGACAACACTCTCACCGCGCTTTGATCATACAAGACGGGCCTTGATTTTACACGCAAATGTGCCTAACATGAGCGGATGCTCTTTTAGGGCATATGACACTTGAACAGCTCATAGCCGACTTTGTGATAAGCATGCTAGCCCTGGCTGTCTGCAAAAACTGTCCGATTCTGCACCTTGGCAGAGGGGAAAATGGCCGACTTCACCGCCACAGGTTGAGCGCCACACAAACGGCGCGCCACACACACACACACAGGGTGCAGATGCGCCGCCACACACGTGGCTCAAATTTTAACAGCCGGCTGATCTTCAGGGGAAGACTGCGCGAGCACCTCGTTGGCTGCCAGCACCCCGATAACAAGGCTGTAGGCGCCGAGTGGCAGAGCGTCCGCTTTCGGCCAAATACCGACTTTACTTGGATACTTCCTACTGTGAAATACACGTGAAAGCAATAGCGACAATACGTGTAGCACCCCGCGGCTACGGGCTCTAATGGTTGCACAGTCTAATCTGGCAGTATGTACCGCCGTTTTGTGACGTACTTAGTCAATACCACCAAACACACAGGGAATCCTGGCCTAAGTAACGAATGCTGCATTTGTCAAATTTCCATATCAAAACAACAGCGTCTGCCCAACACAATACCGTTTCCATGGTTATTTTAAACAGCCACTACGACATTTCTACTGCGCACTTGCCTATTTCTCGTCGAATCCGAGCCATCTAGGGTCTAGGTTCTTTTCTGGCCTTATGAAACTGCTTCATCCATATCTGTTAGAGATTTGGCCGAAATAAGCAGAACAACCGTGGTGAGGAGGAGTTGAGATGGGGAAGGACTTGTCTGCTTTTGGTAATAAGTACGGCACTGACCAATTTGGGCATATTCCGAGCTGGCCGCAAAACTCACCCATTGTGTACACCAGAGCTGATTCCCTGCCGCACGCCTGCAAGTAAAGTACACAAGTACATAAGTATGTACATATGTTCCGTTTTAAATACGTGACAAACCGCAGTGAACGCAGGCCTTGTCAGGTAAGTATATCCGACGGCGAACCAAATCGTCGCACACTCTTCTGCTTACTCGTCAACCACCCTAGCCGACATAGGTACATCGTCATTTGTAATGTGCTTTAGAAAGGTCGCGTCTGGCTTGTAGAGCATCACGTGAAAGTGCTCCACTGCATGCACGCTCTTCAGGCTCTTCCAGTTCTTGAACCACACCACCTCCTTGACCTTTGACGCAAACGTCTTTTGCACGTAGTCTTCAATCTGCTTCTTGGATGCTTCAGTACACAAGCCCGTCTCGGGGTCGTCTTCGAGTTCAAATTTGGTCCAGACGACGAGGTGGACAATGTCTGGGTCGATGCCATAGGGCCAGTCGTTATACAGGATCTTGATGTCCTCTGAACACGGTTAGACAGCGGTAGCAGCCAAGCGAATACTGCACCCCGTCGTACCATTAAACTGAAATGGTTCGCCTCGGGGTTCCATGGTATCCCACTTGAGACGCTCGTTGACTATGAAGCTCATGATGCTGCCATAGTCCTTCTCGAGCCTGTAGGTAAACTGCCGATAGCGGCGCAGCTCGCTCGGCAGGCGATGGAATTTGTCGACACGGTTGCTCTCTTGCGGGGGCTGTTAGCATCTCGCCTATCGGATGTGAATCAATAACCGTACGGACAATCTCCCGCACCTGGTCCCATGTCAATACTTTGTACTCGCCGTCCGGCATCCCAATGATTGCCTTATCCTTGTCGCTGCAATCCTTTAGGAAGTCCGGGCACTCGCTCGGCCACTGGTCCTTTGGCACATTGACGAGCCAAAAGGGCAAAGCTTCGTGTGCCATGTTCGCGTCACGTTGATGACGCGGATCAGCCCCAGAAAATGCTCAAAGTATAGCAATTAAACTGAAAATGGGATGAGAGAGAGTGTGTGTATGTATGTAAGTATATACAAGGTTGCAATGGCCGGGTTTGGGGATGGGAAAAGCCCAACAGCATGCGCAAGCGCAAAAGGAAAGTTGAACGACGCGTAGGAGTACGTACGTAGTACGGGACCCGCGCTTGGGCTTACTACGGTGAGCCATCCATCAAGGCTGCAGACCTGCCAGCGATGGGATGTTTTGCGTCTAGCCCATTGTTTCAAAACGTGGCATGCGTTGGGGAAGCCATCGGCAGTTGAAGCGCACGTGGACCGCGCGACCTTTCTTTTGGTTTTTTTTGTCTTTACAACTGGCGAGGAGGTGCGACAATGGATGAGAAGAGCGAGGGAACACAGGCACATATGTACAATCCTCTCCTGGCGACTCAAAACTGAAGAGCCGCACCACTGCACGCGACGGATGCAATCGTCTCACTTGGCCTTCCCAATCATAGCCGTGTCTCCCCATCACGGACACATCGCCAGCAATCTCCCGCGTCTTAACGTCGTGTGTTATGCATCGGGTCTGCCTGGGGCCCCCGAGGGACCGTGCTGCCTCCCATTGGTTACACCCCAACCCGCCCGAAACGCACGAGAGCCAGCACCCCTCTCGCACCTATAGTGACCATACCGAACATCTGTTTTAACACCCGGCTATACGGTGTCTAGACAACCTAAGTTACATCATAATGGTCAGATGCGGCCAAAGGCCCGCCCATTGTTGTTTGAGCGCATCTCAGCAGCCTGTCTGGCAGGGTCTTCATCATGGCAATACTACCCCCAGAACCCCCATTCGCCTCCAGTCATATTTTCTTCTCCCATTTTCCTTCAACCTACACCTTACTCTTTCTTAATCACCTCAGGTTACCGACTGTTGTTTCTTTTTTTTTCGCCTATTCTTCATCCAAACTACTTCTACTCTGCGGACCATTGCGGTTGTCACGTTCCGTTGGTGACTGTTTCACGTTACACCATCCTAGGATCCCTAGTCCAGTCGCCTTCTCCACAGATTATTTCGCATGTCACAGTGCAATATTTCACAGTGGACGCCCTGTGTTTCTATTTGTGCCTCTCCCGCTATTTGACGAGGCGGGGTCTTTGGAATCGACGATATATACACCGACTTCCGCTCTTCCGTCGCATGGCTCGCACTTTGCTGTTTGGCAAAAAACTCTCCCATCGCTACACATTTCGGATTGGGTACTACACCTAATCCAGGTTTCACCAACATCCCAAAACTTGAATAAGATTTTCCACCACAAACCATCGACTACAGTGTCACTGTCGCATGCGCGATACACATCGAAACTTGTCACTTCACTCGTTTGCCTTGGCTTGTCTCTCGTCACGATATATATCCTACCATTCATCACGACTCCACTCCGAATGCTCACCACAGAGCCTTCACCATGATCCGCGATCCTCAATTCTGGAAACGCTTCAGCACAGCCGTACACCAAGATGACTTGGAGAAGCAGCTCATGACGGCCCAAAGCCCAAAGCACCCGTACGTGGCAAGCAGTTCTTCTTTTACCCCTGTACCATTGTCTCTCGGGTCCCCCCTATCACAAATACACTTTCCAATGTCCTCTCCGGGACAACCACCCATGGTCCACCTGGCATCCCTCTCCGGCTCCACCATAACGAGTCCGCTCTCGCCTCTCTCCGCCGAAATCTCCTCAGAACCCGACGACACCTCGAAACCCCCCGTAAAGGAGAAACGAAAGAGCAAAGCCTTACGCCGCTCAACCCTCCAAAAAACTCCCTCGACAAAACCTCTCCTCCGCCCAAACTTCACCGGCTCAAACATTAAACTACCACACACCTCCACCTCCACTTCCCCGTCATCGATATCATCACCAACATCAACAACATGTTCCCCCCACCACTCCCCCCTCGACCCTCCCCCACGCATCCACCACCGCGCCTCCAACCCCCCTTCCCCCTTCCGCCCCTTCTTCCGCGCCCCAAACATCTCCACCCTCTCCCTCTCACTCAGCGGTCGCCCTTCTTCGCGCTTCAAGTTCGTAACCACCATCACGGCTGACGCCTCACACAGAGACTCGTGGCTCGTGCGGCAGAAGCGGAAAGAGCGCCACCGCACATGGATCTGCTGGGCATTTTGGATCGGATTGCTGCTGCTTGTTGCGGCGGTTGTGACGACGGTTTTGGTACTCAAGTCACGGGGGATTATTTGAGAAAGTGTTGTGTTTTTTTTGAGGGAAGGGGTGGTGGTTCAACACCCCCCACTTTTTCTTTTTTGTTTTTTTTTTCCCTTCTGGTGAATCTTTTTTTTTGGCTGTTTATTTTTTGCGGTGTACGAACATGAATAGAGAGCGGGAGCGTGGAGTTCTCTCTTTTCCGGGAGGGTCCGGAACGGGGTATTCGGCGTCTTTTCAAGGGTATAAGGACTTGGGAAAGGGAGCGGGGGGTTTCCAGCGTTGCTCTTTTTCTGAGGCTGGGTTTGAACTGGCTGGGACTGGTCTTTGCAACTGGACATCTGGCATGCCGAGCATTGAGTCTACGTGTTCTCCTTTTTTTTTTAACTCTTTTCTTTGTACATGATACCAGGTCTTGATTGATATGACCACGAATACCGATTCTAGTTTGTTTTCTCAAGCACACACATACATAGTTGCATAAATCGTCTTACATGCATTTGTATATGCATGTGTACATATGTGATTCTTCTTCCTGTGAATCCGATATAAGTATAGTTGAAAATGACAAGCAAGTGGATGGAAAAGATACATTACATGTCTCTTCTTCCACATTAAATTCGTATACTACAAATATGCATATTTTGAGTGCCAAAACAACGCAATGCCCGCTGATGGTATCAAAGTCCAACGTATCCCGAAGAAAATTGCGCGGGCATGTTTTAACGCCAGAAACTCCTGATAATTCCTATATGCACTCTTAATCACCACCTCCTCAACAACCTTCAGAAGCCTCTCTTCTTCTTCCCAATCAAAACCTGTTCTTAGCAGCAGTAGCGGGCGGTGTAGGACTCCTGCTCATACTCCTGGCATCACGGCCGCGCTCCTTAAGCCACTTTCGCGTGCACATGTCCAACTCCCTGTCCAGCTCCGCAGACGGTTCTTTGCGATGAATGAAATTGCAAAAGCCACCGCGCACACAGCCCTCGCCGCTGTTAAGTCGACAACATGCTTCGCGAAAATCGGTAACGGGCGAGAGTTCGCAGTAGATAGGGCGACCGGCGTACCAACGACTGTTAAGGGCATCGCAGGCTTTTTGGGCGTCCTCTTCGTACTTGAAACGTACGTAGACGTTGCCAATTAGATCTGTTCCAGCAAAGTTAGCATAGAGTCGCCATGCATAAATGGGAAAAAAGGTGTAGGGAACGTACGGTCATTGTTGTTGTCGCAAACAACGAGCTCCTCTACCAGCCCGTACTGGCACAGCTCACACCAAATATCTTCGTAGAAGGCATCAAAGTGCATCTGCATCTGCTGCGCATTCATCTTGTTCTTGGGGTCGTATGCCGGGTTCTGGTACAGATTGGGCAGCAGGATGGTCTGCGAGTACGATGGCTTGACGTGTTTTCGCGAGCAGCGGTCCCCGTGGCGGCAGGCACCGATCTTGTAGTAAAAGGAACAGTTGACCTTGTCCTGCTCGGTTCCGAAGATGGAGGCGAGGTAGTTGGCCATGTTTGCGGATGTTGCGCGTGCGTGTCGCTATGGGATATGGTGTTTTAGTGACGACGATCGGAAAGCGTATGCGTATCGAGATTTAGATGTCGATATCGATCGGTTGATGGGGCAGGGACGATGGGGATGGTGAGGTTGTCGCGCGCGGACGGTGTAAAATGTCGCGATGCGCGCGAAGCTCACCGGAGCGGACGCTAGCGGATGACAAAGCTAGTGGAACGCCAAGGAATGATCGAGAACGCGTGAGATGTGATACTGCCTTCCTCCTTGCCACTCCAGTTCAACTTTGATGACATTGATTCTAAATTTTTATAAATATCATTCCTCTACGCAAGGATAACTGCAAAGGCCTTGCAGTACGTGATTCGGAGGTCCTCAAGGCTCCATTTTCCAGTTCTGGAATCGTAATTGCAATCTAACTGTATAGTCTATTCTCATGCCATGCATGACCTGCCTTCTCTTCACGCTCCAAAGTCCTTGCTAACCTCTCTTCCTACGGCCTTCAAATTCTCAACAAGCCACAGCTGCTGATTACTAAAAATGAGCATAGCCCCCGACAAGAATGCAAAATTGTTACTAGTAACTCCAATCCAAACCTTACCAATCAAAGTACCAGCTGGATTCCAGACATTTATGCCATCTCCACAGCCTGCCCACAAGTTGCCCTCGGTGTCTGTGTGCAGCCCATCAGCGATCCCAGTATCCACATATGCAAACGTGCGTCTGCTTGCTAAAGACTTGGCATCATCGATAACATCGAATGCATAGACTGTAGAAGGACGTGTAAGGTCTGTGTCGTTTTGGTAAACCCCGGAGTCGGATACATAAAGCGTCATGTAGTCTGGGCTAAACTCAAGTCCATTCGGCTGGAAGAAATCACCTGCGACAGCTTTGATTTCGCCCGTCGAGGGGGAGAAACGGTACACGTGCTTAGGAAGATTGGGGGGTGGCCGGAAACCCTTGTAGTAGCCATAGTCGGTGTCGGTGAACCAGACATCGCCGGTAACAGGGTGTTGACGCACGTCATTCAAGCCGCTGAAATTTCGCCCAAGAAAGTTTGTGAGAATGCGGGTTGAGGAGCCGGTGATGGGATCTACGCTAACAAGGCTTGCAGGATTGGTTAGGTCGCCTTGGTCGCAGTATAGTATGTATGGTGGTGTGGATGAGTTGACTTGTGTGCCTGGAGGATAGTACGCTGTTCCCCCGTTGGGTTCGGACAGAGAAGGGTATCTGATTGAGGAGATGGAGTAGTTGTTTGCTAGGTCGATGGTGGTTACATTGATGGGGTTGGACAAGTCACCCGCCCAGTCACTCGTTGTATAAATCTTTTGGGTATCTTTGCTGTATACGCCTGCTTCGTGGAAAGCAGAGTAATCTAGGTTATATAACTGTCGTGCCGTCGCATTTCCCCCAAGTATTGAAGCAAAGCTGGAATCATAAGAGAGGAATTCAATCGTGGTTGGATTCGAGGGGTTTGTCGAAACGATGCTGTTTAGGTACGAGGGGTTTGTCGCAAAGGACAGCAGATCAACGGGAATAATGCTCGACATGGTGGAAACGACAAAGATTGAGGCGAGAGTGAATCCGAACAACACTTGCTCCCTTGGTCCAAAATCTTTCGACACATGCACATATACTAGTAGTTGCATGAGGCTGCTGATCCCACCGCAAGGTGCCATGGCAGATGGAAGTATTGCATCACCAGTCCCCACCCTTTGACCTTGATTGCTCAGCCGACAGCGCCAATGCTAGCATAAAACGGATTGTTTGGCTATAGGATTTGAGTATGACTGATCCCTGATTCAGACTGTGCAGCCATGATGCATGTATGGCTGTCGAATCCGATCAAGTTGGTTGCGTGTTCCTGGTGCCTCAGGGCGGCTCATGCGATGGTATTGATCCCGATACATGCATTAGCTCCTTCATCAAGTTAACCCGCGATGCAGGAGTAGTTGGCCGGGCGTCAAGCTTATAACTTTGGTTACTGTTTTGTCATTGCTTACAGCCTTTGTCTACAGCCTTTGCCGTTAGTGTGTGTTGTTGCATCCAGCAATTGTTTATTTCCTCAAGGGCTGCAGCGTGGGAGCACTACTACGTCACTGCGGGCGAATAGAGGTAGGATTGCCGAGGGCGTACATGAGAGTAACCATAAACGCTTCTTTTGCTGCCTCAAAAGTATTGAGCATGATACACAGCAGACTGGAAAAATTGATCGACATCTGCACGCATCTGCAACACATGTCAGTCTCCGAAAATGGAGCAAGACTACTAAAGGTTTGCCTACTTTGCGTTCATGTACCTGAACAAACACGCATTCTCTGTCTCTTCAGGAAAACTACATTCCGCGGATTATGCACGGCCACCTATATTTGTGTTCCGCATAAATGTGCTTGCGGGATTGGGGAGCCGGGTAATATGTCATGGTGGTCAGTTGTCGAAGTGGGCGCATGTCAGCCTTGATCCACTCGCAGCACTGAACACGATGCATAGAACGGTAGACAGGCTTCAACTGGTCATGCTTGACAGATAAGAACAGCACTGCTAGAATGGAATCTGTTTTACAAATGAGTGCAGTTATGAGTAATAACCTAGCTCGTACAGTTTCTATGCGTAAAGAAATTGATATCATGTCTACATATATAGCACCCGCTATATGGCCCGACCCGCTAGTTTCGGTGTCCGGGTTCCCGACAAATGAATTTCGGCGGGTTGGCGAGCATTGTCGCGACGGCGAACACGCGTTTCCTGGGGTGCGGGATGACATAATGAGGCTTCACCAACACACAGAGCAAATCCCATAGTTATACCTTGGTCGTGCTGACGCAGACGTACTGAAACTTCGACGCCATCTTTATTCAAATCCAACCGCCAGTCATGGACCCTCTTCTCGCAGCCGCAGAAACCGCAGCCGCAGACTTTGCCAGAACACCTTCCCCGCCAAATACCCCTCCATCCGCCGCAACGCTTCCACTGAGCCGCCTATGGGCCATCGGCGACATCCACCTCTCCTTCAAAGGCAACCGCGAAGCCCTGGAAAAGCTCATCCCCCACCCGCACGATGACTTGATCCTCTGCGGCGATGTCGGAGAGACGGCTGAGCACTGTCGCATGGCTTTCACAAAGGCCAAGGAATGCTTCAAGAACGTCTTTTGGGTGCCGGGAAATCATGAGCTATACACATTGCCTACAAACAAGGAGAACGGCGCAAGAGGCGAGGCAAAATACATGGAGTGTGTGGAAATTGCTCGCGAGTTCGGCATTCTCACGCCTGAGGATGACTACATGCTGTGGCAGGGCGAGGGAGGACCATGTCTGATTGCGCCCATTTTCACGCTGTACGACTACAGCTTTCGTCCGGATTGGGTAAAACTACAAGATGCGCTCGCGTGGGCCAGAGAACAAGACATTGAAGCGACCGACGAACACCTACTACATCCAGACCCCTACTCGTCGCGAATTGAATGGTGCAATGCCCTTGTAGACAAGACGGAGAAGAAGCTTGAAGCGGCTGTGGCTGCGCACCCAGACGTCCCTCTGATCATAGTCGGGCACTGGCCTTTGCGAGAAGATCTTGTGAAGCTGACCAAGGTTCCCCGGTTTTCGCTCTGGTGCGGCACCAAGCGGACAGAGAATTGGCACAATAGGTTCAATGCCAAAGTGGTCGTGTCTGGCCATTTACATATCAGGAGGACAGATTGGATCGACAATACGCGTTTTGAGGAAGTAAGCCTGGGCTATCCAAGGCAATGGCACGATTGCGTGGAACATGGACTCGATATTAACGACTTGCTCCGTGAGATACTGCCTGGGCCCAAGACGCCGCCCGTAGGGGAGTGCCGCACTATCTGGAGACATTTTGGATGAAGGGTTGCGTGGCAGGCGTATCGTGGGCATCCATCACATCTTGCTGTGGCTGCAGGTACGTGCAAACCCTCCAATGGCTTCGTGCCCACCTATCACGTTTATCCATCTACCAAGAATACCGCCGTACACCTTTCTTACTTTGACCTTGCGTTGCATCCGCTATTCCCTCCACCTGCCTAAAACGTTGTCCCTGCCCCACAAATCACTTGTTCAATCGCACCCGTGCACGTGCACTGCATCTGATTCGCCACAATGGGAGCCATGCCTAATATGTCTAATGCAAGGTTACTTGGATCGACATAACGGATTGCCTTCTATAGAGCCCTTCTCCGAGGGTACTCATGCGGTCCTTGAGTCGCTGCTTGCCCCGCATAGCTATGAACTGCAACAAGGCCGCTGTCAACGTCCATATCAATCCTGTACCTACGCATTGGCCAATGGATGTCTACACAGTAACCCATGTGCCCTACCAAAGTGCCGGAAGGATGCATAGACAATCTTCCGCTCCATGCGAGCGCCAAAACCACAAGGCATGACCCGGAAACCCAAGGAAAGAACAACACTATGCGGTGCTTGTTTCACTGACTAGTATGGGACATGTGACCGGCACAGTGCCAAAGCGTCAGTATAAAGAACAAGACTATCCCCGGCTTCAGCAACACATAGGTTTCTGACAACTGGACTGTATCTATTCTTAAGACTGTATTTCTTGCCCTAGTATACTACACTGAGAACCAACATGCTCGGCCTCCGAAGTCTGCCCCTCCAGCTCCTCGCAGTTGCGAGTGTCGTCCTCTCCTCCCCCGTCAGCCTCGAAAGCCGCGCAGTCATTGCACACGATGCTGTGGTTCCCTTCCCCGAGACCGTTCCATCTGGTCTTGTTGGACAGCTTATGCTCAAGTACAAGCCTTTCTTGAAGGTCTTCAACGGCTGTGTCCCTTTTCCTGCCGTTAACGCCGCAGGAGACACTAGGTCCGCCTTTCTCCTAAACCTAAAATACCATTGATGCTGATTCTTCTAATAGCGGTGGTCTCAACCCCAGTGGCGGTGAAAATAGCGGCTGCAGTTCCAGCACCGGCCAAGTTTACGCCCGCTCTACAACCTACAACGGTGCCTTCGCCATCATGTACTCGTGGTACATGCCCAAGGACTCGCCCTCAGGTGGCCTCGGTCACCGCCACGACTGGGAAAACATTGTTGTCTGGCTCTCAGCAGCCTCCACCACTGCCACTATTCGCGGCGTTGCTATTTCCGCACACGGTGATTACCAAAAAGAAACCAGCCCATCGTTGCAGGGAACTCGACCCAAGATTGGATACCGGGCTTCCTGGCCATTGAATCATCAGCTCATCGCCACTAACGACCTTGGTGGTCAGCAGCCGCTAATTGCATGGGACAGCATGACGGCTGCTGCACGCAACGCGATCCAGACCACGGACTTTGGGGCTGCAACACCATCCTTTAGGGACGGAACCTTTGAAAGTGCCCTCGCGGAGGCTTTCATCTAGATGGTTAATGGTCACGCGTAGAAGGAATTTCGCTGGCGGGAAATGCAAAGGTGGCGAATTGTAGAGCAGTCACCGTGACCTATACTGTATATATTCATTTTCTTATTAGCGGCTCCTCTTATAGCTACCTGATGCTACTGCATTACCTACATACCTATTCTTCTATTTGGGATACTCTCTTCACAAGTGTGCCTGGATGACTCGAGTGCTGTCCCAAAACTAGACTTTCTTTCGCTACTATACCCGATGCACTTACTCGTCATCTTCTCTATTCATGCTTCCGACCTCATAACTAGTTACCACAAAACAAAAGTCATGTTTATCTAGCATCACCGACGAAGAGCCGAGCTGTGGATAAGTACTTGACACGTCGAGATCCTTCACGTCTCAAGGGGAAGGCACCAAGACCAAGCTCATGTTTCTTTTAACCGTGCACCACATATAAAAGGACATATATACCAAAGGCCATTCACGAAAAAATAAACAAGATCATGCGTGTTAAGTAAAGATGAAACACCCATGCAGAACAACAAACAACCGTTGCACTAGAAGCTTTGTAAATACAATTGAGCTAACTAGTAGTAGTAGCAGCCGCTAAACCGAGTCATTGGAATACTACACTCCCTGTCTAATCAAGCACGTGAGAATCGTTATATCTAATGTACAAGTAACCCTAGTCTAGAATCCCTTAGACTTAAGCATTCTAGCCATTGTACCTACCAGTATCACATATGCACATAATCGCCCCCCCAACACGTTGCCCCCTGGCTACATACCTAGCCCGAGTACCCGGGCGGTGAGCCATCAGGCGGCGCATACTCGGGGGGAGGAGCCTCAACAGTACCCACGGGTATGGAACGCAACTGAGGCGCGGCAGCACCATGCAGGACCCTCTTGAACGCCTCCTCTCGCGCTTTCTGCAAGTCATGGCGCGCGCTCTGCAGCAGGGTCTGAGCTTGCTGGACTTCGGCCTGCAGAGTATGCTCGAGGTGCTCGCGCTGGCGGATGATATCGCCACAGGCTTTTCCAGCACGGTCGACCTGCGCGATGGAGTCTTTGATTTCCTCGTGCATGCGCATGTCGGTGAAGATGTTGTCGAAGACGACGTCGGAGAAGATGCTGCCGCTGGCGATGTTGAGATGGCCGAGTGTGGGTATTTCGGGCGCGACCTGTGTGATTTGGTCTTGCAGCATGCGGACTTGGGCCATGGCGCTTTCGGCGCGCTCGAGATCGTTGAGCTTTTGCATGCTGGCCATGGTGCCCCCGCCGAACATGTCGAATTGGCTCATGCCGTAGGCGTGCTCGAGGGATGTGCGGGCCGCGGAGAGCTTCAGTGAGGTTTGACCTAGGAGGAAGAGGATGTGGCGTTCGCGCTCGAGACGCTGGCTTATATGTTGTACGTGTGCGAGAGCGGCATTGCAAGCCTCTTCTTTGCGATCTTCATCTGGAAATTCGGGTGTGTGGCCGGCGAAGATGGAGTTGTAGAGGGCATCGAGTTGGGCTTGGAGACTTTCATAGCGTTGGGCTTGGGTGGAGAGTTCTTGTCTCCGCCTCTCGGCTTCATCGCGCAGTTGCTTGGTGTATGCTAGTTCGTCTTCGGCGCTTTTTTGCTCTTGTATCGCGTCGAAATAGTCTTTCTCTTCTTTGGCAGCCTTTTCAGCAAACTTCTCCTTCTTGCCGCTTGCTTTGTGGGCGAAACGCCGAAAGGTTGAGTCGCGATACTTTTCATGTTCTTTGAGCTCGACCTTTGCTTTATCCTTTAGTGTTTTTACCCGACCTGTTGTTTTCTGGATTTGAGAGTCGAGGTCGGTTATGTAGTCATTTTGCTGCTTGAGCTGTGAGGGGGCAGCGTCGGTTTCTTCGAGGCCACGAAGCAGCTGCTCGTTTTGGTGGGCCGCTTGTTGAAGCTGATCTTGAATAGAAGACATTTTAAACTTCTGGCTGTGTGTTTGTTACAAAACTGTTGCTGTAGACGGGAGCGTAAGACAATCTTTATATATAAGAGTGATGATATGTTGGGGTACACAGCCTGCCTTGAAGGATCTACATGTGAAGGCGTATTCACACTCGGTTCGCAATAGGCTAAACAACACAGCCCGGTGACACCGATACGTCATTCTGGACGCCTGAAAGGCGAGGTGGATACAGCGACATCTTGTCGATGGCGAACTGGGTGTTTTGCTCATGCATTCTACTTTAAGGGGGTCGCACGCAAGGCTGAGCGCCACGGCTCAATGCGGCCTAATTATGGCGCAGCCATCTAAGCCCCGCAACTGCTAGTAGATCGCGGGAACGGCTATCCTGAACAATGCCTGTAGTGGCGAGTATTGCATAGAGAATAGAATGTCTCGGTGGTGGCTCATGAGGGGTGAAAACTGGAGATGCTAGTGAAGTGTGTCGTACAGCTGTGCATAGGCAAGTGCAGCCGGCGTGGCTTCCAGACGGCAGGAAGTGCCTAGAGTGCCACATTCGTTCATCAACGCCCCACCTTGTGAGACGTGATAGCTAAACAGCAGCGGTAACCATAGCAATCCCCGACACATGATACCATTGAGCTCCCTCCAGAAACCCTAACTTCCTTGTTCCACACTTCCCTCTCGTACACCATTGAGTTCATCAGCATGGCAACTGAACGGCTCCAAACTTATGAGCAGAAACCCCGCGTCATCGTCTTGTCGGACATTTCAAATGAGCCTGACGATGCTGAATCAATGTGTCGATATCTCCTCTACTCGAATGAGTTTGAAACAGAGGGCCTCATAGCATGCACAAGCACGTGGATGAAGAACGAGGTTCACCCGGAAGACATGGAGAAGATTATCGATGCATATGCCGGCGCTGTCGATAATCTAAATAAGCATGTTCATCCGAAATGGCAATACCCGACTGCGGATCATCTGCGTGGCCTTATCAGGAAGGGTGCCGAGGTAAGCTTATACTCAAACCCAAACATGCGACATGTCTAGCTGGGATGGTGCTGATGCAATGCAGACATATGGAATGTCTGCTGTTGGCACCGGAACAGAACTATCTGCTGGCGGACAGCTCTTGTACGACCGCATTGTTGCACCATCCATCCAGCCGCTGTGGATCCTCTGCTGGGGCGGAACCAACACGCTTGCTCAGGCGCTCTTGAAGGTTGATGATGATTACGACCCGGACGATTCCAAGCGCTTGCTTTCGCGTCTGCGCGTCTACGCTATTTCTGACCAGGACGACACGGGTGTGTGGATCCGGAACAACTTTCCAGATGTGTTCTACATTTCCTCGGTCCATGGCTGGAACCAGTATGGCTTGGCTGCATGGACTGGCATTTCTGGCGACAGATACTATGGTTTCGACCAAGGTGGCCCCGACTTTACCAAGATGGAAAAGAGCTGGATCAAGGAGAATATCCAGATAGGCCCTCTTGGGAGCGCATATCCTGACTATCTTTTTATCCCTGAGGGAGATACACCCACATTTCTGTACCTCATTCAGAATGGCTTGGGCGTCCCTGATTGCCCGCACTACGGCTCTTGGGGTGGGAGGTATAATCGTACAGATGTCAGCAGCGAAGGCGTCAACAGCAACCACTACAGCGATGCAGCGGACCGAGTTCAGGTCGGTGATAGGACTTACACATCCAACCATGCGACTATTTGGCGTTGGCGCGATGCCTTCCAGAACGATTTTGCTGCGCGCATCAAATGGACCATGGAGTCAGACTTTGCAAAAGCAAATCACCATCCCGTGATCAACATTAGTGGATTCAAGGGCCTCGCTCCCGCTCAAATCACTGCCGAGGCTGGATCTGCTATTACGCTCGATGCTTCAGGTACATATGATCCCAATGAAGGCAAGCTGACTTTCAAATGGTGGCACTACCGTGAGCCTACGGCTACCCAATGGTGGGTAGACGCTGAAGTCGCGGAGTTGGCAATCAAAAAGTTGGACAATGAGGGGAGAAAAGTTGAAATTACGCTTCCGCCACCACAGAAATCCGCCGTGGAATTCACAAGCAAGCAACCTGTTGTGCAAGGTCAATTGTTGCATCTTATTCTCGAGGTTACCAACGATGGAACACCTAGTTTGACAAGCTACCGAAGATTATTGATTCAGGCGACGAACAAGGAGTTGAGAGGCGGCAAGGATGGCGGAGCAACTGGGGATGCTACAAAGAAAGCTTGATGTGGTCGAAATGATAAATTTAGATAATATAGGAAAAGCAGCGACAATTGAGTCTGAAAAGTCACTTTTTTTTCTTGTTCTATCTTCGGGAAAGCTAGTGGAAATAGACGGCGAACTGCTTCACCACAAACCCTATCTATTCACAGGGTCACCACCGGCAGGTAATGGAACAGCTCTTAGAGTTAAAGGCACGATTAGTGTGGCTTGTGGACGGGAGACTAGAGCAGAAACCACCACTAGACCACCGACGTCATGCCAGGCTAGTACACCCACGAATCAATGTCAAGCGCACCGTAGTCCGACTCCCGGTCCCGAAAGGCTCAGAGGGCTATCCTTACATGGCCTGTCAAACACGTGTTACCCGCCTTAATAAAACAGGTTGTCAATTGCCACATGCGTGCACCAACGACGATCTTGTATGACGTAGTGCTACCGTACTCGCGCTGTCACACATAGTGCCGACCCTCATAACATCAGTCGGCTTCTGGACCCTTGACAACATCTCCGAACATCACAAACTAACAAAATGCCGCCAAAACAAGCACAAAAAGAATCTAAGCCAAAGCCCGCAAAGGGCCAGGCCAATAATAATGACGATACTCCGCACGGTACCATTCCCGAGTACGAAATCAAGCAAAATGCTGGCGTATCCGCCAGTATGGCTCTACAAGCAGGACAAAAAGCATGGGAGCTCAGACAAGCAGCACATGGCGCTGCCGATGCGGAAGCAAGAGAAAAAATCTTAGCCAAAGCAATCAACAAAGAAATCGAAGCTGAGAGTTTCGGAAAAGCAGCAAAATACACACAGTCCGGTGCTTTTCAGGGATTGGCTGCTGGAGCTGGATTGGGCGTACAACCAGGTGTAACCCTCGGAAAACTGACTGGTGCACTGGTTGGGGGCTTGGTGTCTACAGTAACTGGTCTAATTGGAGGTGGTGTCGGTTCAGTGTACGGTGCCATGTCCGGGCCTTTTTGGGATCTCGGAGAGATGGCAAGTCACGGAGTTCAAGGTGTGGTTGGTGACTTCCTTCCAGACATCAAAGCTTCATCTTCACAAAGGAAAGCTTTGGAGAAGATGATCATGCAGACAAAGGAAACGCAAGCGCCCACTAGGGAAGAGCTGGAGCAGATGAAGAACGATGCACCAGACCAGATGCCGCAGTCTTGGTCGCAGTCAGTCAAGGATATGACAAGTTGGAGACCCAAAATTCCAAGCATGCCTAGTATGCCGTCAGCGAAAGGTATGGGTGGTGCGGTGGGACTTGGAGGACTAGGTGCATCGATGAACCCCTGGGGAGGACAAAAGCAGAACCAGCAACAGCAGAGTGTACCACAAACTCAGCAGCAGCAACAACAGAGCCAACAGAAACCAAATCCACAAGCTCCAGTTCAGAACCAACAGCCGACACAACAACAAAGTCAGCAGCCTTCCCAAATTCAAAACCAGCGACCAAATCCCCCGAGCAGGCAGCCATCAAAACAAGGAAATCAGCAAGGCGCATCGTCCAATGCTACCCCCCAAGAAGAACCTAAGTCCATGAAGCCTCGTTCCCAAAGGCCATCCACAACAAGAGGGCCAGCGAACCCCCAATCGGCATCGCAACCTCAGCCATCGACTTCCAACACCAACTCTCAACCCACTCAACAAAAGCAGCCACCAAGAACTCAACAGTCCTCCAAAAAACCTGCAGTAAGTACCCAAACTAGATCTTCACCGCCAAAATCTCAAACAGCAAATACGCCTCGACCTACTCAGACGAAGCGTGTCTCATTCAACGACGGCCAAGAAAGCGGTTCCACCACTTCAACGGCAAAGGCAAGGAGAAAGCCAAGGAAATTGAATCAGCAGACTCCTAATGCCGCTAATGATAACGGTATTGCTAAAGCATCGGCTCCTCCTGCCGCGAAGAGGGCGCCTAGGAAGCTTGAGACGAGGAAGCCTGCTGCGTGAAAGACTTAGTTGGGAGGGCACATGGTTTTTGGAGTTTGTTTGTTCATAGTTTTGGGTTGTTTTGTGCTGTCTCTAGCGGGCTCTTTAGTAGTCATTCGTAACCTACCTAATCAACAGTTATATTGTAACTCAGTTAATTTTGGCAAATTCAATTGTATTACTCTGAGCAGGAACATGTTATGATTAGCGAAGTTATTTGGATTTGGTATAGAGCATTTCATTCACCCTCGGGAATGTTTATTCTGTTTGATGTCTGGTCTTTAGAGGATATTCGATGATATTTAACGTAATGTCTCCTATGCTGGAATTTATCATGTAGGTACTTGTATATATGACCCCGTCACATCTATTAGCGAGTTTATATAACGATATCAGCAAGCGCCTGCCTGACCACTGATATAGGTCATCTTTGGATTTCCAGAATGTATCTGCAAGGAGCATCATGACTCGGAAAAAGTCCTCGTAGGGTATTCAAAACGGCCCGCGATCGTACGAGTACAAATTCCGGCCTTGATCAAAACTGGATAAGCTTCGATAGAGGTATCGTTCTAAGAAAAAGCCTTCATTTAGTTGACTTCTTTCCCAACCTCACCTCTTTCCCACTGCGGTCCCTCTCCTGCTTCTTTATCTCTCGCTAGTTTCTTCTCCAACTCCTCTCTTGCCTTTTGACCAAACTTCTTCTCCCACTCCTTATCTCTCTCCTTCTGTGGCGCCGCAAATGATGTACTGAGTCCACCCCGACTCTTGACTTGCATCTTCTTCTCTGCCGCCTCGTTTTGCTTGAGCTGCTCTTCTGCACTCTGTATCCTCCTCTTCAGACTAATTTCAAACATATCTCTTTCTTTCCTCCGACCTTTTAGACCGTTATCGTCTTTGTCAAAGTACACGGCCCATCGCAGACCTTCTCTCCCCCAAGGCGTTGAAGGGTCTTCGTCAGCGCCATCCCACTCGTCAATAACAACGAAACCTTCCCAGCCGTCAAAAGTGAGATGGCTCTCATCTTCTGACCAGTCCCAGACACCGATGTGATGCATGATACTACCGGTACGATTCGAGTACCGTAACTCGTATGTGGTTTTGTCGCAGTATATCCAGTTGAGCATGGGCGGATCATCACTGATAGTGCTCACTAATCCTCGCTCCGGTGGATTGCGGTCTTCATCCGGATACGCAATGTAGAAGCCCGCAAATGCATGCAGTGGCTCTTTGCCCTCTCCATCCACGCCTTCGGGCCACATGGGTTTGTCATCCGCGTCCCTCGGCACGACCCAAACTTTGTCGTGGCGCACAACCAGAATACCGTGGTCCACCTCCTCTTTTGCTATTGGATCAGGGTCATCGCATGCCACCAGACAGTTGAATTTCCACATGCGCGACTCATTGGCGGCTTCTTCGTTTTGCTTCTTCTGATGCTCGACGCCCTGCGCGACGCCTGTAACGACAGGAATCGCGATGACGCAGCCGCCTAGGAAGATTCCGAGCGGAAGCGCCATTTTACAGACTGGCAGTCAATATCGTATAGGTAGGTTTGAACTTTTTTTAAAATGCCGCCATCGCAGCTGATACGATCCTTATGTATGGTCCAGATCCAATGGCTGTAGTGGGGGTGGGGCACTAGTGCGTTACGTCATTGCAAGCATGGATATTTATGGAAGCGAGTAGTATTGTTGTAACCTCCCCCCTGCGAAGCGAAAGAACCCTGCGTCGAGATAAGAACAACAGGTACTTTGACTTTGCTTCAGCTTTACACTTTCTCTACAAGATATTCGTAGTTAAGAACCTTACACTACTGAACCGGAAGAGGGGGAGTAACACCCACAAGTTCTTCAGTGGTGGACGACATCGTAAGCTTCTTTCCTAGCTTCTGCCTGCACTGTCGCAGCGGGAGGAGGGAGTGAGAGGAGTAGATAAGAAGCTTGAGGGGGGTTTTTTTTTCTTAAATTTTAAATTTTTCGTTCCGTGCCGTCCTTTACTATATATAGCGTACCCCCCTATCTTATACTCTATAAGCTAAACTATAACGTTAGTATAAGAGTTACTCTGTGCACTAGCATAAATCTTCTTAACCTACGAGCTTAGCTCTATTAAGCGACCTCTCCCTTGTGGTTAGAGAGCTAACTAGTAATAGAAATTATAATACTAAACTTCTTAAGCTACTAACTTATCTAACCTCTTAACTATAGAATCTAAGTGTATAGGTGAGCATCTAGATTCTATATTTTAACCCTTAAACTATCTCTACTTTCTCGTGCGGCTGCTGCGACGGGGGGTAACTATATTACTTAATATAGAACTCTCTAGCTAGCCTCTAGACGACGAAGTCTTACGTCTAGTAGAGGTAGGCGTCGGATGCGTAGTATTAGAGCTTAAACTTAACTGTTACAAGTAACAAGAAGGATTCTCTCCTTGACAAATGACGAGACGGCTGAAAGCCTAGGGACGTCCACGTCAAAAGGTAATGGATCATCGCGGGGCTCGGAGTCACGTGATGTGCCATCTCGCCAAGGCCAGCCATCTGAGATGGCAGGACGCCGAGAGATGGCAGTGCCATCTCTACCATCTCGCCAAGGAGAGATGGGCAAGATGGCAGGACTGGAAGCAATGAGGATATAAGGATGGATGGATTTCATTATTACTCTCGGTGTGGTCAACTCAAATTGTACTTTCTTACTAGTATTGTTACTTCACAAGATAGTTACATGTTAGTCTATCCAATAGATTAGCGTTGTCAAACCCGGTTACATCCATAACTCTTTTCCACTACGAATCGCCAGACAACCTCACGGAGCTCTTCATCCCATCTCACTCGCCCTAACCCGGACCGAGCTTAGAGAAGTATCAGCACCCAACCCCGTGTAACATTAACCTCTCTTCTTTTTTACCCTTATTACGTATACCTTTTATTAAGGCTGCGACCTTATTAGCTTCTATAGTTAGTTTATAAGCTAGAATCTCTATAGCGTTCTTATAAGTTACGTCGTAGTTTTATATTATCTAATCTCTAACAGTATCGTATTAAGATACCTAAAGGCTAATATGTTATGGGCGAAGAGGCCTTCGAACGAGTTTGCATTAGCCTATAGTACAGAAGAAGAAAGATAAGAAGAGTTAAGTTGTTGTACGACACCTCTCTCCTTATACCTTGCTTCTCTACTCTTCGTACGAGTAGATTCTAACTTAAGCGGTGTGATATGGACACGTGGTATAGGCACGTGATACAATCACGTGCTTTCACTCCACGGGCGCAGCCCATTACATAATAAATAGTAAATAAGTAAATAGCAAGTTATTAAAAACTTAGACGAAGAACCTTTTACTAATTCTATCTATCTATTAATACTTACTAACTTGAAATTAATATAGTAGCGTTTAGAGTATATTATAAGCGAGGTTTACTTTATTAAAATATAGCGATAGATAGCTAGGACTTTATTTATTAAATAGTAATAGTTACGAGTATATAACTTATAGCTAGATAAAAGTAGGATATTAAATGATATAAAACTTAATTAATAATATATTATTCCTAGTATAGGCGATTAAGAGCGACCTGGGCTAGGCACTTAGTAAAGTTAAGTCAGTTCGCTATTCTAGATTCTCTTAGTAACTTAGCAATATTGTGTTCGCAGCATGTGAAGCTCCTACGGCGCTATTAATAGGTTAGTAAAGGCTACTTATTAATTAGAGACTTAGGTTAGAAAGGACATCTCGAACAGTATTTAATGCGTGCTGTGGATTATATTATAGGCCAACGAAATCGTCATACAGTTTCCTTCACCTAATATAGAGCTTGCCTGTTTATTTAGCGGTACTTCTATACATTACAGTACAGCTGTGGTGAGTGATGTAATGGAGGTGGGCACCAATACCCACTAAGTCGATACTACGCGACAACCACTCGGCCGCAGCCAACCCACCAGCAAAAGGTAAGCACGAGAATAATCTGAACTGATTATTCTAGTGTAGTATAATATATATATAGGCATATAACATCGTTACAAGTGATACTCACAAAACAAGAATGTAGCCAGCCAACGCACTCATTATGTGCTATTTTGAGAGAGCAAAACTACTGCGTAAAGACTAGAGAACAAGGTCATATCTAATCGAATATTTAACAGCACTGCTTTTCCCCGCATCGACACCTCACTCTGCTCTGCCAGAATCCCTATTAGAAGAGAGGACTTTCCTACCACGATCCTGCATAGCTAATACATTATACGTGTCCACTATTCTAGCATCAATACTCGCTTCAACTGCAGATAGGATGGGCCGCCTAGCTTCGCAATGTGCAGGAGATCGCGTGTATTAATCTTCACCTTTTCGCGTAACCTGTCGTAGAACGTAGGAACATAAACCCGCAAGCTGATCGTTCTATTAGGAACGTCCGACACCTTATACTAAACACCCCTTAGCTTACTATTGCATAGTGACATTGGGGCGCCAAAGGCCATTAAGAACGTCTTGCACTCGCCTGACCTGATTGCCTATTAGATTTAACGCAGGTGGAACTCGTCGCTAAGTACACGTGTTGGGCTCGACTCCTCTAGAACACTAAAGCTAATTAAGCGTTTAAGGCGTTCTGGCGATATGGACAGCACCGGAAAAGTTCCAATAAGAAAGATCATAAGCTTCCTAGTTCCTTGCGTGGCTTAGTACTGTTTTGTTTTACCCAGTCTCTGCTTTAGCACATATACTGCATCGCCAAGCAGCACTAAACTCATGCTATCTTGTGATAACTCCTCCTGTTCGGTGGTGTCCCAAACTAGATCGCGGATTGGTCTCAAGTATCTTTCTCTTTCCTAGCTGGTCAGAATAAGAAGACGCAGTAGGTTGAGCTTAGCAGCATCAAAGGCTGAGATGTATTGCAGCACAGCTTTTCGTATTGGCTGAATAGAAAGAAGGAGGCGCATGCTTGCCAGCATCTGCCGCTGCGACTCATTGCACTTCTGTCGTCTAAAAGGGGTGTAACTAGAGGCTCTTTTACCTATATTTTGCAACCGTAATGCTTTCAGTCTTCGTATAACCTACCACCGAGTAGTAGCGGCACCAGCATGTCGTAGTAGCATAGCTACGCGATGGCACGTCTTTAAGCTTGCTTAGCATGAGAGCCCCGGCGTAAGATAGAAGAATAATGTAACCACAGGCAGATGCGCGCAGAGATGTTTGACGTTGCAGTTATAATAGAAGCTTAAAAATTTGTTACTAAGATAGTTGGCAACGCTACAGAGCGCACGGATTGGTTATAGGTAGCTACTACCTATCGCCGCGTTCTGCCTATAGCTAGACATAACCAGGTTAGCGTGCTTGTTAAGCTTCGTGCTTAGGGACAGAGAAAGAGAGAGAGGGAGGGAGAACAGATTTAGGGGAAAGAGTTAGAGCAGGGAAGTTTAATTGTAGCTATATTGGAGGTAGAGACAGAAATAGACTTTCAAGGAATTGTGTACATCTTGCATGTAGGAATGCTGCAGAGTATGACAGATTTTGCGCAGGCAAGTAGGCGTAGAAAACAAGGAAGAGAGAGGTCTAAGAGTAGTAGGGCTAACGTAGTCTTTAATTAGAGGCTTATATTGATATTGTCTTTTGTTTCGTCTGATAATATAATACACTAGATTGCGCCAACTCTTCGTGCTAGCTGTATTCTATCCTGTCTGCCCCTCTAATTTCCTCCATCCTAATTGACTTAATCCACCTGTTGAATCTCGCAGGCTCTCTTGAACTAGTAAATAGAGCTACGATCTATATGTTGCAGGCTGGCCGGCACTGAAAGTCCCTGATGCATTTATTCCCTAAACGTAGTAGAAGAAAACGTTAGTTCTATCATGTATATAAAAAGCAAGAAAGACTAATAAAGTATGTGTTTCTATCTGTATAGTTATAGACAAAACTTACGGCATCTATAGAGAAAAGTTAGTAAAGAGCTAAATAATAGACGCTAAAAGCCTATACAGGAGACATACTCAGTAGAAACACATGCAGTAGCGCATTCAAGGCATTGAGCCTGTAGACAGGCTACTGCCTCGCCAACCATAAAGGTAGCGAGGACTGAGATAGCAAGTAGAAGACGCATTGTTGTTTGCTGTTAGGCGTTTAGATAGGAGACTAAGCTGTAGGGATCAAAAACGATATAGTAAGGAAGATGTCTGGAGTAAATGTTAAGATATCTAAAACAGAGGGGAAAGAGATCTTTAATACCTAATACTGGAACAATAGCTCTTGTATTATTCTATCTAGATCACAGGACTTAGTCATCTAGATCATAGAATCTAAGAAGCCGTTGCCGATAACCCTTGTAATGTTTGAGGCATTTAATAGAAATCAGACTAGATCCTGCTAGCGCCGTTATGAACAACTAACTAACCAGACTAACGCTAGAGACCGAGACAACTAGCTAGCTTGACTAGTTTAGCTAGCTTAATTAATTAGACCAGTAAGATTTTATAATATATCTATCTATAGCCCTAGATTGGCCTAGCTAACACAAGACAATAAGGAATACCTATTGTAACGGCGCAGGCAAGACTACTCGGATCAGTATCGGCAGTAGCGTCACTCAGAGGCATATGGGAGTGCGTGGGACATCAAACGAGCCTTGATTCGAATAGACACCTATAGGCCTTGTACGAAAGGATATCAAAAATCTATCGAGCTACGGTATGGAGAAGGTGGGGTTTTATATCAGCAGATCTGCCCTCGGCTAGTGCGTGCCCATGTTCGGATCCCTTTCGGATGTTAGTTCAGTGTGTACTCGAACCGTTACACTACCCCCCCCTCTATTAACAGCTAGTCCCGTAGCTGTTGAAAAATTTTTAATATTTGTTTGTTTGTCTGTTTGCTTAATGTCGTTATTCTTCTATATAGGGTCTCGGCCAGGCCCTAAACAGCCTCCGGGCCAAGAAGAATCTACTCAGCACGTGATATTAAATCCGTTTGCTCACTAAGTATATTAACAGCACGCGTCTATACTTGCTATTACTAAAATACTAAAAAAATTCTACTCCTCCTACATATACATATATATATATTATGCTGTTACGTTACCCTGCTAGCGCGCTTCTAGAGGCGTACCGCCTTATCTATCTTCGTTTAGTTCGTGCCTTTGCGCGCGGAGTCTACAATATAGACTACTATTTCAGTACCGCGGGGTCTAAGAAGTGCAATTATTACACTTAGTAGAAGGAGAAGTACTCCTCTGTAAGTTTTTCAAATCCTTCTAATTATAAGACGTTACTAACTCTAATAGGTTCTAGAGTACGTCGAGGCTGAGTTCGCCGTTTTTCTCGCGGCGATGGACCTAGTAGCTGCTGCCCGCTATGGTAACGAGCTAGAGGACGACTAGTACGCTGCTAAGCAGCGTCTTAAGTCCGCCGCCCTAGATCTGGCTCGCCAGGTCCAGGTAACAAAGAGCCAGGAGAAGGAGTTGTCCGTGGTCGGGCTCCTCTCCGCCACGCACTAAGTGCTAGTAGAGATTCGGGATAGCCTGCGCCGGCTAGAGAGCCGTGTGGCGGTGGTGGAGGATGCTGTGGAGACTAGTGGGACTTTTGTTCTAAACCCTATAGACATTAGTTCCGAGGGCGAGTTAGAGAAGGAGTCGGAGGGGGAGTCGGAGGGGGAGATAGAGAAAACTCTATTAGTAGATCTCCGTGGTCTAGAGAATAAGGTAGAGAAGTCTTTTAACTTCTCTATTAATTAGGTGTTCGGTGTGGTAGGTAGTTAGTTAGGTTAGGTTTATTTCTAGGGCGTTTTAGTTTTTATTCTATACTTATTATAAAGGATTATTTTTCTTTTCTCTATATTTAATTATCTTACAGTAAAGTTATATCCTCTATGCCTTACTCTTATACTTAGATCTACTTTAATAAGGAACGGAGAGGTCCTAGTTTTATTAGATTTTAGTTATAAAAGGTCTTAAGCTTATAGGGTGCCCCTATAAAGTTTAAGATAGGGTACTAAGTAGGGTCTAGATTATATCTAACCTACCTTACCTAATACTTAAGCTTCGAGCGATATACTTTACTAGCTAAGACTTCTTTAACTTCCCACTCTTCTACTCCTTAGATAGAGGTTCCTAACGGCTTAGGGGCTTCTTATCTAGGTAAGAGATCTTAAGGGTCTTTATAGAGTAATTCCGGAGTAAAGACATTATAAATTTAGAACTCTTCTAGTAGCTGTAGGCGATAGAAATTTCCTACCTTTTCTAGCACCTTAAAAGGTCCCTCCTATTTATTAGATAACTTACGGCTAGGGCGATCCGTAGCGAGGTTTTTCGTATCTAAGAAGACTTAGTCTCTAACTTCCTAGTTAATAGAACGTTAGTGTTAGTTTACCATGGTTCGCATCCAATTCTAGGCTTTCTCTATTTATTTCTTAGCAACCTTCTAGGCAGCGTATATTCTAGTAGCTAGGGCGAGAGTATCCCGATAGTTAAGCTTATTAGTAGGGGATAGCTTACTCTCTTTCTAGTCCTAGTCCTAGCTCTGCCTTAGTTTAGTTCCGTATAGGATCCGGTACAGGGATATACTAATAGAAGAGTAAGGTAGAGAAATTTAGGCTCTATTAATTAGAGAGAGTAACTTACTCTAGTTATTCTGGTAGTAGGCTACGAACGGACGTAGCCTCTAATTAATATACTTATTTATAATCTTAGTCTAGCTATTAGTTTCTTTATAGTAGGCGGTAGATAGTTTTACTTTAACGCCTAGAATCTAATAGAATTCGGACTAGAAACTAGAGATAAACTAAGAACCTCTGTCTAAGATGATAGTTTCGGGCGTATAGCCAAAACGGTACACCTACTAAACAAATAACTTAGCTATACCCCTCGCGTTAATAGTTTTGTTGCAAGGAATAGAAATGGCCTGTTTAGATAGGCGGTTAATAACGACCATAATTATACTATAACCAGACCTATCTTAAAAGAATTCCTTAAAGTTAATGTATAGGTGCTGCATCAGCTGGTTAGGAATAAGAAGAGAGTAGATTATACCTAGAACTTGGGTCTATCTCGAATATACCTTATAATAAGCTATGCAATTTTATACGTATCTTTTATAAGAAGACTCTATTCCTTTCTAGTAGTACTTCTAGGCCAGCAGCTAATAAGTTTTCTTAGCACTAGAGTGTGCAGAGAATACCTAATTATAAGCTTCCTAGATAAGACGGGTATAAAGAATAGAAGTGGAGGGGACGTATAGTTAGTTCTTATACAGAAGAAGGTCACCGCGGAGTCAGAACTTACTTAGAAGAGTAGTCTTTTCTTCTATAAAGGAGGAATGGTTAAGTTATAAGACAGCTTCGATAAGTTTAAGAGAGTCTAAGGATATTAGCTCTAAGGTAGCCTTAACTACTAAAATAAAATAATAATAGATTTATAGTCAGGCCACGTAGGCTTAAGCTAGATTAGAGTTAATCTAGCTATTAAGTTAGTGCGGTCCTAGTAGAACCCGCGACCTATTATTAGTTTAAGCTATTTTAAGGTTTTCTATATCTTATTCCCGACGAGAAAAGATGTCTACGCGAGCATTACTCTTTCTAGGAGTGTATTAGATACGAAAATTAAAGGGGGCTAGCTCTTTAGCCTATCTTACTTATCTAGCGTTAAGAATCTTAGTGCTTATAAAGTATTCTAGAGAATAGTAATCTAAATAGACGTGGACCTGGGCTTAAGCTAATAGGAGCTTAAGTCGCTATTTACTAAAGGCTGTAAGGATAGTAAATAGTTCTTTATCGTGGATCTCCTAATTTAGTTCTAATCTAGATAGAATCTTACTATAGAACGCTACAGGGTACTATTTATTATTAGGTTATTTTTAGGATAACATACCAGCTATAACGCTATTAGAGGCGTCAGTCTCTACCTTCGTATTATACTCTAGTTAATAGTAATATAAGATAGGTATTAAAAGGAGAGCTAATTTTAATTTTTTAAAAGCTTAATCGCAGTCTAAATTCTATATAAAGGGTCTAGAGAGACTCTGAAGAGCGAGAAGAGGTTTTATAATTCGCGAGTATTCTAGAATAAATTATTAGTAGAACCCTATAAATTCTAGAAATAACTTTATAGTAGTAATAGTTATAGGTAGTTTCTAGTCTTATAGGGCGTCTACTTTTTCTAGGTTAACTTCTAAACCTTTATTAGTTAAAATATAGCCTAGGTATTTAGTCTAAGTAATATAGAATTCGCTTTTCTTAATGTTAACTTAAAGTCTAGCAGCTTATAACCTATCCAGTACCTTGCGGACGTAACGGACGTGGTCCGGACTAGATTTAGAGTACACTAGAATATCGTCTAGATAGACTATATAGAAATTATCTAGATAATTAATTAGCATATCGTTTATATACCGCTAATACGTAGCTAGGCCGTTACAAAGTCTAAAAGGTAATACCTTTAACTTGTACGTTCTATAGCGAGTGCGGAACGTTATATACTCTTCTAAGTTAGAGTCTATTCAGATCTTATTAAAGGCCGCGCGAATATCTAGCTTCGTAAAAATCTAAGCTTTATGCGTATAAGCTAGTAGTTCGTCTATTCGCGGTATTAGATAAGCGTCCTTTTAAGTAATAGAATTTAGCTTATAGTAATCTATATAAATATATAAGTCTCTATTAGGCTTCTAAACACATAGAATAGAAGAGGCGAATAGGTAGTAACTCGAGTTAATGTACTCTTTTTAGAGATTTTCTATTACAAAAGTTTTTATAGCTTTTAGCTCTTTAGTACTCTACTTATAGAGAGAACTAAATTAATTTAGAAGAGGTTCTATAAGAATAATCTTATAGTCGTATTAACAATATTCTAGCAGCTAATTAGCAGCTGTTTTACTAAAAACATCTTAGTACGTATAGTAGTTAGAAGGAAGTCACACACACACACCAACTTCGAGTTTTTCAGAATAGGTGTAATTTTAGCGAAATATATACAAATCTATCCTAAGAAATCGATTACAACTAGTGCCAACTCGTGCAGCCCACGCGCTATAGAGCTAGAAGCTGGTAAAGTAGCTAATCTGAATACGTCTTACTCACGAAAACAACAACCAACTTCGAGTTTTCAGAATAGGTGTAATTTTAGACGAAATATATACAAATACCATCCCAAGAAATCTATTACAACTAGTGCCAACTACGTGCA